>NC_061119.1:35495518-35679500 GCF_002878395.1 Capsicum annuum | reverse complement strand
GATTGAAAGATTGAAGTAGCTACAAATGATACAATGACGGTATATGTAATGCCCTGAAATCTAGTTCTCGGGATGCCACATGGTGCTCCAAACTACAAGTAGTCCTAAGCTAACTGTAGTTGTTTTCCACTATGTCCGGATCTCACCAAAAGGGAAATATGAATATGAAAACATAATAAGTTTAGAAATTTTATCTGAAAACATACTAATCTCACAAGTCTTGGTAAAATAATACTTGAAAAATCTGAATACTGAATCAAAGGTCTAAAACTGAATTTAGTAGTCAGACTAGCCTTTACTATCTAAATCTAGAGAGTCACTGGAATAGGCCCTAACTGACTCAACGGTCTAAAATAGAATAATGAAACGTCTACTAATAAACTAAAATATGAATAGCTAAGTCCCCAAAAGACGAGGAATCAACAACTGTAGGGATGTAGATGACATGCTTTAAAATCACTCACGCTACTGACACTGAGGACCTGAGCCTACATTATGAGAAAATGTAGCACATAGACGTATATGTGGATCCGTTCTTTGAGGATGTACTGAGTATATGGGGATGAATGCTATAAGTAAACAATATCATTACAATTTATAAAATCATGCATGCTAAATGTAAATGACTCACTTAGGATTGAGTAATCTGAAGGTTGAAAATCATAAATCATAAACAATAAAGCATATAATATAAATCTTGTGAGCCATTACATTCAGTTCTAAAATCTGTTATTTCTGAAAACTACTACATTATCTTTTCAACGGTAAGGGAAAATACATCATCTCAAGACTTAAGAATCTTAATACCATAACTTTAAAAACATATGCTTTCATCTTACGACTTTAGAGAAAAGGATTTCTTTTAAGAGTAGGGGACATTTTTTGGGTGGTTCTTCTAACCGACATACACCCAGTAAGCATCCATGGAGTCCCACGTCTAGCCCCCGTTTGGTAGGGATGTTCTACCCTTTCCATTAGAATAAAACTTCTATCTTAAGTGATTACAATCTTAGTCATCCATGTAGAAGTAGGAATAATCTTAATCCTATGGTGGCACGTAGTTCTGGGGCATGAAACCACAGTAAGTTACCCATCTCGGTGATAAATACTACTCTCATTCTTATGCTCAAAATCTTAAGAAATCCACTTGCAAATAGTATAAGGTTAAATCTCAAGTTATATTAACAAAGTAGATTTTGTATCTTAGCTTAGGACCAAAAGGTCAAATCATTATCAAAATCTGAGAATAATCTTATGTGAGGGTGCTCATAGCACAAATAATCTTGAAATAGAAATCTTTAATTAGGGCTTAACGACCCGTACATCAAGCTCATGATAAAACATCTTAAAATTCATGCTTGGTAATGTGAACATTTATAATATATCGTAATATCTGGAAATTACTGCACTATACACAAAGAAATATGAATATAATTATGTAATTCAACTTCTAAAAAAAAATGAAAATCTCATAAGCTTGTAAATAATAATAATGAGTACAAACCCTAACTTTGATTTCATGGGAAATCATATAAAATCAAATAACTTTTGTAATTAAAAGCATGTTTTGGGCACAAGGATGAAAGGAGTATCCTTTTTCATAACCCCATATACCTCAATTGATGATCTAGATGCTAAAACTTAAATCTTGGATCTTTATTGATGTTTTAAAGATGACTTCATAGAGTTCTTGAATTGAGAATTCTTAATCTTGAATTGCTTGGAGAATTAACGGAGAAATTTTGATTTCTTGGGGAGAAAATTTGATGAACTAGGGTTTGGTTTGAGAGAGATTTGATGAAAAGTGGATGTAAAGTTCTTTGGAGGGATTTAATTCATTATTTAGGATGGATTAGGGGCTGGGGGATTTATAAAAATTCCCCTATTAAACTCATAAACAGAACTGAAAATTGACTAAAATCACAACTTTTGGCCTTGGCGCGATGTGCCACTATCGCGCCAAGCCACTGGAAAATGCCAACTGGGAATATGCATGGTGGTGCAACGCGGTTGTATCGTGTTTCCACCTTAGATGGGACCTGGAATCTTGGCGCGACGTGCCAATATCGCGGACCCTTACTGGAATTGGACAATTGGGGATTTAGCCCTCTCCATAATGCGCCAATATCATGGAGGGCCACTGGAAATTGACAAACGACATTTAAACCTTCTCTACGACGCGCTAATAACCTAAATGATGGTGTGTTAAGATTGGAACTTAAAATAGCCATAACTTCTTACTCGGTTATTGGATTTGGGCACATCTTATATCGTTGGAAAGTTGTTAAAATTTTCCATACAATGGGAAGTCTAAATTTGGAAAATTCCACATGAAATAAATATTCTTCATCTTGGAAGCTGCCCCTAACATTTTAGGGATTGATTCAATCTGAGAAAAGTGTGAGGTACTACAATATCTCCCCTTTGAAACATTCGTCCTTGAATGTGGCTAGATAAGCTAAGAATAATGAGGAATCTGAGGACATAAGCTATCATGCACAGTTGAAATAAATTGCGAATCTGAATCTAAATCATTCTGTGCTTCTGAGTAATTCTGTGAGTGCATGAACTTACATGAGAACAACTATATCGCTTAATACGTAATTAGAAAAGAACTGAATCAAAGAAGGATATTACTTTGGATACATCTGAGACTTATTTCGCCAAAGAACTTTGACCAAGGGAACTTCTTTGTTCCTTAGTCTACGAATTTATTGATCTAAAATCTCAACTGGGATCTCTTCATAAGAAAGGTTGTTCTAAATATCTGAGCTTTCTAATGGAACTACAATAGTGAAGTCACTGATACTCTTCTTAAGCATAGAGACATGAAATACAGGATGAACGGCTGACAAGTTTGTGGGCAAATTAAGATCATAAGCTACTTTCCCAACACGACTCATAATTCTATAGGGGCCAATATACCGGGGGCTAAGCTTTCCAATCTTACCAAATCTCTTCACCCCCTTCATGGTTGGAATCTTCAGCTACACTAAATCACCAACCTCAAACTCGAGGTCCCTTCTTGTCACATCTGTGTAGGATTTCTAGAGACTCTGGGCTATTTTTAATCTCCCTCTAATCAACTTAACTTTCTCCATAGCTTCAAACACTGCATCAGGACCAAGCAAAGAGGCCTCACCCACCTAAAACCAACCTATGGGTGATCTATATATCCTCCCAAAAAGATCCTCAAACGGGGCCATCTAAATGCTAGCATGATAATTGTTATTATAAGAGAACTCATTCAATGGCAATGCTCATCCTAACTAACCTTGAAATCAAAAACGCATGCCCTCAATATATATTTTAGAGTTTGGATGGTCCTCTCTGTTTCACCATCTGTTTGAGGGTGAAAAGCTGAACTAAGGTGGACTTGGGTACCAAGACCTTTCAAAAAGGCTTTCCAAAACTGGAAAGTAAACTAACTACCCCTAGGATAGATGATAGACAAGGGAACTCCATGCAATCTGACTAACTCTTGGATATACAACTTAGCATAATCCTCAGCTGTATAGGAAGTATGAATTGGTAGAAAATAAGTTGACTTAGTCAATCTGTCTACAATAACCCAAATCTAATCATGATGACGACGTGAATGGGGTAAACCAGCCATAAAATCCATATTCACCACTTCCCACTTCCATGTGGGGATACCAAACTCTTACAATGTACCACTAGGTCTTTGGCACTCTACCTGTACATGTTGACACATTGCACACTTGGCTACGAAATCTGCTATAACTCTCTTCATACCATTCCACCAATATATTTCTCGTAAGTCGTGGTACATTTTTGTAGCACCTAGATGAATGGAATAACACGCACCATGCGCTTCCACCATAATCTATATTTCAAATTATCAACACATGGTACACACAGCCTACTCTGGTATCTCAGCACGGCATCTCCCTCTTGTGTGAAAACCTCTACCTTTTAGTCTTTAACTGACTCCTTCAGTTTGACCAAACTAGAATCCATATCTTGTTTCTCCTTCACTTTCGAAACTAGGGAAGATTCAGAACTACTCTGAACCCAAATATTTCCTTGATCTGAATAAACCAACATAACACCTAATCTAGCCAAATGATGAACTTCTCGAGCTAACTGTTTCTTATCATTCCCCACATGAGCAATACTACCCATAGACAATCTACTAAGGGCGTCTGCCACTATATTGGCCTTGCCCGGATGATACAACACACTCATATCATAATTCTTCAACAACTCCAACAACCTTATCTGATAGAGATTTAACTTCCTTTGAGTAAACACATATTGCAAGCTTTTGTGGTCCGTGAACACATCAACATGTATAGCATATAAATAATGTCTTTATATTTTTAATGTAAACACCACAATATCTAATTCAAGATCATGGGTTACGTAATTATTTTTCATGAGGCTTCAACTATCTGGAGGCATATGCTATAACCTTACCTCTCTACATTAACACATAACCCAAACCAACTCTGGAGACATCATAATACACATAAATTAATTTGTACCATTGAGTAACGCTAAGACTGGGCTGAAGTGAGTTGAGTATTTAACTCCTGAAAACTCTTCTTGCAAAATTCTAACCACTGGAACTTAACTTTATTTTGGGTGAATCTCCTAATGTCTGATGGAGAGATAGGTTTAGGCCGATTTCTTAAGGCTTCTGTCTTTTGGGGATCGACTCTAATGCCATCAGCGGAAATAATATGACCGAGAAAGGCTACTGATCTTAGCCAGAATTCACACTAACTGAATTTGGAGAACCATTAATGATCCCTAAGAGCTTGGAAGACAATTATAATATGGTCTACATGGTTATTCTCACTATTGGAGTACTCAAGGATATCATCTATGAATACTATGACAAACATGTCAAGATATTGTTTGAACACTCGATTTATGATGTCCATGAAAGCTGCTGGAGCATTGGTAGCTTGAAAGACATGACTAGAAACTCAAAATTACTATAATGGGTTCTGAAAGCTGATGATAGTCGAATCTAAGGTCTATCTTTGAAAAATAACTTACACCTTCGAGTTGATGAAATAAGTCATCAATTCTAGGAAGAGGATATTTATTCTTGACTGTGATATTATTTAGCTGACAATAGTCAATGCACATTCGCAAAGAACCATCTTTTTTGCATGAATAGTACTGGAGTGCCCCATAGAGCAACACTAGGACTTATGAAACATTTATCTAAAAGATCTTCGAGTTGATTCTGCATCTCCTTAAGATCTGCGGATCTATATGATAAGGAAGTATAGAAATAGGCTGAGTATCTGGGAGAAGGTCAATACTGAATTCTATTTCCCTATCAGGACGTACCCTTGGGAGATCTTCTAAAAAAATATTAGGAAACTCATTGACCACTCAGATGGATTGAATTGTTGGAGTCTAAGACTTAGTATCTTTAACTCAAACTAGATGATAAATACAACCTTTGGATATCAACTTTCTAGCCTTAAGATAAGTTATGAAATGACTCTTAGGAGACACTGAATTACTTGACCACTCAAAAACTGGCTCATCTGAAAACTAAAACTTCACCACTTGGGTGCGACAATCTATAGAAGCATAATAGGAATGAAGCCAATCCACACCCAGAATAAGATCAAAACCAACCATGTCTAACTCTATCAGGTCTGCTAATATGACTTTATAAAGAATAGTGATTAGACACTTTTTATAAATTTGTTTGGCAACAACTAACTCACCTACTAGAGTAGACACCAAGAAAGGCTCAGGGAACTTTTCAGAACTTATCTCAAAATTTATTGTAACTAATGGAGTCACATAGAAAAAATTTAACCCAGGGTCTAACAACACATAAACATCAAAATAAAAGACACGAAGCATACCAGTCACAACGTTAGGTAAATTCTCCTTCTCGTGATGGGATGGTAAAGTATAAAACCAAACTTGCCACTGACCGCCACCGGTACTAGATCAGGCAACCCGAGGAGGAGCTGGGCGACCTAGAGGAGCTTGTGCACTATTAGCCTAATTCTAAGGCTGAACATCTCTATTCCCCAATCTAGCATACAGGAACTTTTTGATTCTATGACTCAGCTTTCCACAACCATAACAACCTTTATGGCCCCACAAACACTCACCTCCATAATTCTTATCACACTTAGCACAAGGGGGATGATTAGGCCCATTTCTCATGCTATTCTGGGACCTAGACATAGAAGACTTACCTCACTATTCCTACCTATTTCTAGGTGCAGGAGCACTGGCTGAAGAAGGTGTAGACATAGAATGTTGAAACTGCAAACAATTTCCTCCTCCAAACCTATTCTTACCATGATCAAACTGCCATGTTCTATCCCTCTTATTTACTATCTCTCTTTTCTTCACCTTCTCTATCTTAATCTACTTAGTGTGCATCATCAATGTAGGAAGATCCATATCCCTAATGAGCATAGCAGTCCTACACTCCTTAACTACCAACCCAGACACATTGGTCATAAACTTACTCATGTTTGATCTAGGGTCAGCCATCTGATCATGGGCATACTTAGACATCTGTTTGAACTTGAGGCAATACTCCTTCACAGTCATTGAGCCTTTCCTCAAGTTCATGAACTCTTCTATCTTAGCTTCCCTCTTCTCAGGTGGGAAAAACTATTCTAAGAACATATCTTGAAACATCTACCATGGCATAAGAGCTGTATTCTCCCCTTTACTTTTCTTTAACATCACCACCCAATCATATGCAACATCCTTCAGCCTATAGGATGCTAATTCTACACTCTCCTCTTAAAAAACATGCATAATTTAGGTGATCTTCTTCACCTCATCTAGATAAAGCTATGGGTCCACATCTGCTTTCGACCTAAAATATTTTGACAGGTTCATTCTCATAAACCTCAGATCCTAGATGCGGCTAAGTCCCCATATTTATGAGGTACGACTGTAGCCTGATGGCTTCCCTGAACATTAGCTATCACATCTTGGGCTAGCGCCTAAAAGGCAGCCCAAAACTCTGTATATGACACATTCACATTCAAAGGGTCTGCGAGCTAAGGTGGCTAGTTATTATTTTTGCATGCGCAATGAAGAGGAATTTTTTGTCTTGTGAAATCACGAGTTAGAAGTAGATAGAGACACTGAATGCACGATAGATCATAAAAGGAGAGATGATTTCCTAAAATGATCCATAGCCTTTTTCTCATAGATATGGCGCGCTTCACATCGATGATCATGACTCTACGTAGCGTGTATTATCTGACTCCCTAGGACTCTCTAATCCTTAGGCTTTGATACCAAGTTTGTAACGCCCCAAAATATAGTTCCCGAGATGCCACACGGTGCTTTGAACTACAAGTAGTCCTGAGCTAACCCTAGCTGCTTTCCACTAAGTTCGGATCTCAACATAGGGAAAATATGAATATGGAAACATAATAAGTATGGAAATCTTATCTAAAAACATACTAATATCACAAGTCTTGGTAAAACAATACTTAAAAAATCTGAATACTGAATTAAATGTCCAAAACTGAATCTAGTAGTCCGAAAGCCTCTATTATCTGAATCTAAAGAGTCAGCAGGATAGGCCCCAGCTGACTGAACTGTCTAAAATAAAATAATGAAATGTCTACTAATAAACTGAAATATGAATAGCTAAGTCCCCAAACTATTGGGACTACCAACTGTAGGGATGTAGATGAGATGCTTTGAAACCACTCACGTTGCTGAGACTGAGGACCTGAACCTACATTATGAGAAAACATAACACATTGACGTATATGTGGATCAGTACTTTGAGGATGTACTGAGTATTTTGGGCTGAATGCAATAAGTAAATAATACCATCACAATCTATAAAATCATGCATGCTAAATATAAATGACTAGGCTTGAGTAATCTGAAGTTCTGAGAATCATAAATCATAAACAATAAATCATATAATACAAATCTTGTTAGCCCTTACAGAAATCTGTTCTTTTAGAAAACTACCACGTTAACTTGTCAACTGTAAGGAAAAATACATCGTCTCAAGACTTAAGAACCTTAAAGCCATAACTTCCAAAATATATGCTTTTATCTTAAGATGTTAGATCAAAATACTACTTTTAAGAGTAGGGAACATCTTTGGGAGTTTCTTCTAACCGACATACACCATGTGAGCATCTATGGAGTCCCACGTTAGGCCCACGTTAGGTAGGGTTTTACTACCCTTACCATTGGAATAGAACTTCTATCTTAAGTGATCACAATCTTAGTCATCAACATAGAAATGGGAATAATCTTGATCCTAAGGTGGCACGTAGCTCTGGGGTATGAAACCATTGTAACCTACCCATCTCGGTACTAAGTACTACTCCCATTCTTAAGCTCAAAATCTTAAGAAATCCACTTCAAAATAGCATAAGGTTAAATCTCAAGTTATATGAACAAAGTGGATTTTGTATCTTAGCTTAGGACCGAACGGTTAAATCTTTATCAAAATCTGAGAATAATCTTATGTGAGGGTGCTCATAGCACAAATAATCTTGAAATAGAAATCTTTTATTAGGGCTTAAGGACCCATACATCAATCTCATGCTAAAACATCTTAAAATTCATGCTTGGTAATGTAAACATTTATAATGTATCATAATATATGGTAATTACTGCACTATACACAAAAAAAAATATGAATATAATCATGTAATTCAACTTCTAAAATAATGATAATATCATAAGATTGTAAATAATAATAATGGGTATAAACCCTCACTTCGATTTCATGAGAAATCATATAAAATCAAATAAATTTTGAAATTAAAAGCAAGTTTTGAGCACAAGGATGAAAGGAGCATCCTTGTTCATAACCCCACATGCCACAATTGATGATCTAGATGCTAAAACTTGAATTTTGGATCTTTATTGATGTTAGAAGATGACTTCTTAGAGTTCTTAAATTGGGGATTCTTAATCTTGAATTTTTTTTGGAGAATTAACAGAGAAATTTAGATTTCTTGGAGAGAAAATTTGATGAACTAGGGTTTTATTTGAGGGAGATTTGATGAAAAGTGGATGTAAAGTGCTTTGGAGGGGTTTAATTCATTATTTAGGATGGATTAAGGGCTGGGGGATTTACCCAAATGCCCCTCTTAAACTCATAAACGAAGCTGAAAAATGACCAAAACCCCTACTTTTGGACTTGGCGTAACGCACCACTATCGCACCAAGCTGCTAGAAAATGCCAACTGGGAATATGCATGGTGGTGTGATGCGGTGATATCGCGTTGACACCTTGGATGGGACCTAGAAACTTGGTGCAATGCGCCAATATTGTGAACCCTTACTGGAATTGGACAGTTGGGGATTTGGCACTCTCCGCGATGCGCCAATATTGTGGAGGGCCACTAGAAATCGACAAATGTCATTTAAACCTTCTCCGCGATGTGCTAATGACCTAAATGACGGTGTTTTATGATTGGAACTTAAAATAGCCATAACTTCTTACTCGGTTATCAGGTTTGGGCGAATCTTATATCATTGGAAAACTTATTAAATTTCCCATACAATAGGAAGTCTAAATTTGGAAAATTCCATACAAAATAAATATTATCCATCTTGGATGATACCTCTTAATATTCTAGGGATGGATTTTAGATAAGAAAAGTGCAGGGTATTACAATATCTCCCCATTGGAAACATTCGTCCTCGAATGTGGCTAGATAAGCTAAAGATTCTGAGGAATCTAAGTCCATAAGATATCATGCACAACTGAAAGAAATTGCAAATCTAAATCTAAATCATTCTGTGCTTCTGAGTAATTGTGTGAGTGCATGAACTTATATGAGGACAACTTTATATTTGAATACGTGATTAGAAAATAACTGAATCAAGGAAGACTATTACCTTCGGCTAAATCTGAGTTTGTGGGGAAAAGGTGAGGGCACTTGGTTCGCATATCTGCTTCTGTTTCCCAAGTACCACCCTCAACAAACTTATTTCGCCAAAGATCTTTGACCAAGGGAACTTCTTTGTTTCTTGGTCTACGGATTTGATGATCAAAAATCTCAATTGGGATCTCTTCATAATAAAGACTATTCGGAATATCTGAGCTTTCTAATGGAACTACAATAGTGGAGTCGCCGACACTTTTCTTAAGCATGGAGACGTGAAATATAGGATGAACGGCTGGCAAGTCTGTTGGCAAATCTAGCTCATAAGCTACTTTCCCAACACGACTCATAATTCTATAGGGGCCAAAATACCGGGGGCTAAGCTTTCCCTTCTATCCATATCTCTTCACCCCCTTCATAGGTGAAATTTTAAGATACAAACTTCAAACTCGAGGTCCCTTCTTCTCATATATGTTTAAGATTTATGGAGACTCTGGGCTGTTCTTAATCTCTCTCTAATCAACTTAACTTTCTCCATAGCTTTAAACGCTGCATCAGGCCCAAGAAAAGTGTCCTCACCCACTTCAAACCAACCTATGGGTGATCTACATATCCTCCCATAAAGAGCCTCAAACGGAGCCATCTGAATGCTTGCATGATAGCTGTTATTATAAGCGAAGTCAATCAATGGTAAATGCTCATCCCAACTACCCTTGAAATAAAAAAATGCATGCCTTCAACATATCTTTTAGAGTTTGGATGGTCCTCTCTGCTTGACCATCCATTTGAGGGTGGAAAGCTGAACTAAGGTGGACTTGGGTACTAAGACCTTTCTGAAAGAATTTCCAAAATTGGGAAGTAAACTGAGTACCCCTATCTGAGATGATAGAGAAGGGAACTCCATGCAATCTGACTAATATTTGGATATACAACTTAGCATAATCCTCAGCTGAATAAGAGGCATGAACTGGCAGTAAATAAGCTGACTTAGTTAATCTGTCTATAATAACCCAAATAAAATCATGATGATGAGACGAATGGGGTAAACCAGTCACAAATCCCTATTCAGCTGTTCCCACTTCCAAGTAGGGATACCAAACTCTTACAACGTACCACCAGATCTTTGGTGCGCTACCTTAACCTATTGACACTTTGCACATTTAGCTATGAAATCTATTATATCTCTTTTCATACCATTCCACAAATAGATTTCTTGCAAGTCGCGGTACATCTTGGTAGCACCTAGATGAATAGAATAATGGGCACCATTCTCTTCCGCCATAATCCATTGATCCAAATCATAAATACATGGCCCACACAGTCTACTCTGGTGTCTTAGCACGCCATCTACCCTTTGGAAGAAAACCTCTACCTTTTGGTTTTTAACTAACTCCTTCAGTTTGACCAAACTAGGATCCATATCTTGCTTCTCCCTCACTTTTAAAACTAGGGAAGATTCAGAACTACTCTGAACCCAAACTTTCCCTTCAGCTGAATCAACCCACCTAACACCTAATCTAGCCAAATGATGATATTCTCAAGCTAACTCTTTCTTATCATTCCCCACATGAGCAATACTGCCCATAGACAATCTACTAAGGGCATTTGTCACTACATTGGCCTTGCCCAGATGATACAACACACTCATATCATAATCCTTCAACAACTCAAACCACCTTATCTGACAGAGATTCAACTCCCTCTAATTAAAGACATATTACAAGTTTTTATGGTTCGTGAACATATCAATATGTACACCATATAGATAGTGTCTCTAGATTTTCAATGCAAATACCACAACAGCTAATTCAAGATCATGGGTTAGGTAATTCTTTTTATGAGGCTTTAACTGTCTAGAGGCATAGTCTATAACTAACTTACCTCTCTACATTAACACATAACCCAAACCAACTCTAGAGGCATCACTATACACCACAAAACTATCTGTACCATCAGGTAACACTAAGACTAGAGCTGAAGTGAGTTGAGTCTTCAACTTCTAAAAACTATTCTTGTAGGAATCTGACCACTGGAACTTAACTTTCTTTTGGGTCAATCTAGACATCGGGGATGCAATAGACGAGAAATCTTCAACAAAATATCGGTAATAACTAGCTAGACACAAGAAACTCCTAATGTCTAATAGAGAGATAGGTCTAGGCCAATTCCTTACGGCTTCTGTATTTTGGGGATAGGCTCTAATGCCATTGGTGGAAATAATATGACCAAGAAAGGATACTGGTTTTAGCCAGAATTCATACTTACTGAATTTAGCAAACAATTGATGATCCCTAAGAGTTTGCAAGACAATTCTAAGATGGTCTACATGGTCATTCTAACTATGGGAGTACACAAGGATATCATCTATGAATACTATGAGAAACATGTCTAGATATTGTCTGAACACTCGATTCATGAAGTCCATGAAAGCTGCTGAGCATTAGTTAGTTCGAAAGACATAACTAGAAACTCAAAATTACCATAACAAGTTCTGAAAGCTATCTTTGGAATATCATACTCCCTTACTTTAAGCTGATGATAGCCAGATCTAAGGTCTATATTTGAGAAATAACTTGCACCTTGGTGTTAATCAAACAACTCATTAATTCTAAGAAGAGTATATTTGTTCTTGACTGTGACCTTATTTAGCTGGCAATAGTCAATGCACATTTGCAAAGAACCATTTTTCTTTCACACGAATAGTATGGGAGGACCCCATAGAGAAACACTAGGCCTTATTAAACCTTTATCTAAAAGATCTTTGAGTTGCTCCTATAACTCCTTAAGCTCTGCGTGAGCCATAAGATAAGGAGGTTTATAAATAGGCTGAGTATCTGGAAGAAGGTCAATACTGAATTCTATTTCCCTATCAGTAGGTGCCCTTGGGAGATCTTCTGGAAAAACATCAGGAAACTCATTGACCACTCAGATGGATTGAATTATTGGAGTCTCGAACTTAGTTTCTTTAAATCAAACTAGATGGTAAATACAACCTTTGGGTATCAACTTTCTATCCTTAAGATAAGATATGAAATGACTCTTGGGAGACACTGAATTAACTGACCACTCAAAAAATGGCTCATCTGGAAACTAAAACTTCACCACACGAGTGCGACAATCTATAGAAGCATAACAGGAATGAAGTCAATCCATACGTAGAATAAGATCAAAATCAACCATGTCTTACTCTATTAGGTCTACAAATATGATTTTATGAAGAACAATGATTGGACACTTTTTATAAATTTGTTTGGCAAAAACTGACTCACCTACCGGTGTAGACATCGAGAAAAACTTAGGGATCATTTTAGAACTTATCTCAAAATTTATTACAACTAATAGGGTCATACAAAAGAAACTCGACCCAGGGTCTAACAATATATAAACATCAAAATAAAAGAAATAAAGCATACCAGTCACAATGTCAGGTGAATTCTCTTGCTCCTGACGGGATGGTAAAGCATAAAACCAATTCTGGCATTGGCCATCAGTGATACTAGATGAGGCGCCCTGAGAAGGGGCTGGGAAACCTAGAGGAGCTGGTGCACTATTTGCTTGAGTTTGAGGATGAACATCTCTATTCTTCCTTCTAGCATGCGGGCACTCTTTGATTCCGTGACCTAGCTAGCCACAACCATAACAGCCTCTCTGGCCCTACAAACACTCACCTCTATAATTCTTACCACACTTAGAACATGGGGGATGATTAGGCCTATTACTCATGCTATTCTGAGACAAATATATAGAAGACTTACCCCACTATTCCTGCCTATTTCTGGGTGCAGGAGCACTAGTTGAAGAAGGTGCAATCATATATGAACGATACTAAAACTGCGAATAATTTCCTCCTCCAGACCTATTCTGACCATGATCAAACTACCCTGTTCTAGCCTTCTTATTTACTCTCTCTTTTTCCTTTACCATCTCTACCTCAATTTGATGAGCGTGCCTCATCAATCTAGGAAGATCTATATCCCCAACAAGTATAAAAGTCCTACACTTCTTAACTTCCAACCCAGACACACCGTTCATTTACTTACTAATGCTTGATCTAGGGTTAGCCATCTGATCAGGGGCATACTTAGACAACTGGTTCAACTTGAGACAATACTTCTAAATAGTCATTGAGCCTTGACTTAGGTTTATAAACTTATATATCTTAGCTTCCCTCATCTCATATGGGAAAAACTTGTCTAAGATCGCATCCTGAAACATCTGCCAAGTCATAGAAGTTGCATTCTCCCCTCTACTTTTCTTCCATATCACCACCCAATCATATGCAACATCCTTCAGCCTATAGAATGCCAATTCTACACTCTCCTCTTCAGAAGCATGCATAATTCGGGTGATTTTCTTTACCTCATCTAGATAAAGATGTGGGTCCTTATCTACTTTCGACCCAAAGAATTTTGGTGGGTTCATTCTCATACAATCTCAGATCCTGGCCTCATCTAAGTCCCCACCTTTCTAAGGTAGGACTATATCCTGATGGTTTCCCAAAATATTAGTTCTCATTGCTTGGGCTAGCGCCTAAAAAGCAGTCTGAAACTCTGCATAGGACACATTCTCATTCAAAGGGTCTGAGGGCTAAGGTGGCTGGTTATCCTTTCTACGTACTCGACGATAGGGCATTTTTTGTCACATGAAATCATGATTTAGAAGTAAATAGAGACACTAAATACACGATTGATGATTAAAGGAGAGGTGATTTCCTAAAATGCTTCATAGCCTCTTGCTCATAGATGGGGCACGCTTTACACCAATGATCAAGACTCTACGTAACACGACTTGTCTAACTCTGTAGGACTCTCTAAACGTTATTCTTTGATACAAAGTTTGTAATGCCCTGAAATCTAGTTCCCGCAATGCTACACGGTGCTCCAAACTACAAGTAGTCCTGAGCTAACACTAGCAGCTTTCCACTACGTCCAGATCTCAACATAGGGGAAATATGAATATGAAAACATAATAAGTACAGAAATTTTATCTGAAAACATACTAATCTCACAAGTCTTGGTAAAACAATACTTGAAAAATCTGAATACTGAATCAAAGGTCTAAAACTGAATCTAGTAGTCTGATAAGCCTCTACTATCTAAATCTAGAGAGTCACTGGGACAGGCCCCAACTGACAATACTGTATGAATAAAATAATTAAACGTCTACTAATAAACTAAAATATGAATAGCTAAGTCCCAAAACTATAAGGATTCACCGACTGCACGGATGTAGATGAGATGCTTAGAAATCACTCACGCTGCTGAGACTGAGCACTTGAACCTACATTATAAGACAATGTAGCACATAGACATATATGTGGATCAGCACTTTAAAGGTGCACTGAGTCTATGGGGGTGAATGCAATAAGTAATCAATATCATCATAATTTATAAAGTCATACATGCTAAATGTAAATGACTCACTTAGGCTTGAGTAATCTGAAGGCTGAAAATCATAAATCATAAACAATGAGGCATATAATACAAATCTTGTGAGCCATTATATTCAGTTTTATAATATGTTCTTTATGAGATCTACTGCATTATCTAGTCAACGATAAGGGAAAATACATCATCTTAAGACTTAAGAATCTTAAAACCATAACTACCAAAACGTATGCTTTAATCTTAATACTTTAGATAAAAAATAATGAATTTAAGAGTAGAGGTCATCTTTTGAGAGGTTATTCTAGTCGTCTTACACTATGTGAGAATCCATGGAGTCCCACGTCTGGTCCCCATTAAGTAGGGCTATTCTACCCTTGCCATCGAAATAGAACTTCTATCTTAAGTGATCACAATCTTAGTCATCTACGTAGAAATTGGAATAATCTTAATCCTACGGTGGCACATAGTTCTGTGGTACGAAACCGTAGTAACTTACCCATCTCAGTGCTAAATAATACTCCCATTCCTATGCTCAATATCTTAAGAAATCCACTTCAAAATAGCATAAGGTTAAATCTCAAGTTATATGAACAAGGTGGATTATGTATCTTAGCTTAGGACCAAAAGGTCAAATCTTTATCAAAATCTGAGAATAATCTTATGTGAGGGTGCTCAGCACAAATAATCTTGAAATAGAAATCTTTAATTAGGTCTTATGGACCCATACATCAATCTCATGCTAAAACATCTTAAAATTCATGCTTGGTAATGTAAACATTTATAATGTATCATAATATCTGGAAATTAGTGCACTATACGAAATAAAATATGAATATAATCATGTAATTCAACTTCTAAAATAATAAAAATCTCATAAGCTTGTAAATAATAATAATGTGTATAAACCCTAACTTCGATCTCATGGAAAATCATATAAAATAAAATAAATTTTGTAATTAAAAGAAAGTTTTGGGCATAAGGATGAAAGGAGTATCCTTGTTCATAATCCCACATACCTCAATTAATGATCTAGATGTTAAAACATGAATCTTGGATCTTTGCTGATGTTTTGAAGATGACTTCTTAGAGTTCCTGATTGGGAATTCTGAATCTTGAATTTCTTTGGAGAATTAATGAAGAAATTTGGATTTCTTGGAGAGAAAGTTTGATAAACTAGGGTTTTGTTTGAGAGAGATTTGATGAAAAGTAGAGGTAAAGTGTTTTGGATGGGTTTAATTCATTGTTTAGGATGGATTAGGGGCTGGGTGATTTACAAAAATGCCCCTCTTAAGCTCATAAACAGAACTGAAAAATGAGCAAAACCCCAACTTTTTGCTTTTGCGTAACACGCCACTATTGCTCCACGCCGCTGGAAAATGGCAACAGGGAATTTGCATGGTGATGCAACGTGGTGGTATCGCGTTGCCACCTTGGATGGGACTTGGAAACTTGGCGCGACACGCTAGTATCGCGGACCCTTACTGAAATTAGACAATTGGGGATTTGGCTCTCTCTGCGACACGCCAATATCGCGGAGGGCCACTAGAAATTGACAAACATCATTTAAACCTTCTCCGCAATGCGCTAACAACCTAAATGATGGTGTTTTACAATTGAAACTTAAAATAGCCACAACTTCTTACTCGATTATCGGATTTGGGCGAATCTTATATCGCTGGAAAGCTTATTAAATTTTTCACACAATGGGAAGTCTAAATCTTGAAAATTCCAGATAAAATAAATATTTTTCTTCATGAAAGCTACCCCTTAACATTCTAGGGATGGATTCAAGCTAAAAAAAGTATGAGGTACTGCAGTATATAGATTTACTGTGAATGTTTCATAGAGGTCCCATTAAGGATTGAAGAAAATATTAATGTTACAACAAAAGAATATAGATGTATTGTGCTAGTATCATTACAAAATGAAGTGAATGAAACAAAAAAAGAGAATCAAATAAAATTATAATAGAAAAGAATAAATAAAATAAAAAAGGACCGTAAATATGAAAGTAACTTGTGGTGATAAAATATAGAATATTACGATTTGAGAACAACAACAAAAATAAAATCAGTATATTTCCACAAAGTGGGGTCTGAGGAGGTTAAAATGTACGCAGTCCACACCACTACCCCAAAGAAGTAGGGAAAAAAACAGGAAAAAAAATAGAGAAAAAAGCATAAAGAAAAAAGAAAGAAACCAAAAAAAAAGAATTGGAAAGGAACAAGAAATTGAAAAATAGTGATAAAATAAAAATTAAAAAAAAAAGCAAAAATAAAAAGTATCAATAAAGGAAAAAAAAAAGGAGAAAAATTAAAGTAGAACTAAAAAAAAGCAGAGAAAAAATAAATGAATAAAGAAATTAAAAAATAATAATAAAGAAAGAAGAAGTAGAAAAGGAGTATATAAAATACAATTGAGTGTGAATTAGATTATGATGTTAAAATCAAATAAAGAGTAAAATAATTTTATGAAAAATGTAAATGATCAAAGAAGCATAAAAAGAAAAAGGAAATAAGAAAAAAAGAGAAATAAAGAAAAAGAAAAGAAGTAGATAAATAAAAAGGAAAAAGAAACAAAAGGGAGTCGAATATCTCAATCTAAAAGGGAAGAGAACATTTTATATAATTAGTTAGGGAAACATTTATATTAAGGGGACACTTATGAATATTTTTCTCATATGGGGCATAAATGTACTTTCCCCAAGGATTGAAGTAAAGATTGATTATATTCTGAATGTAAACTATAAAAATGACATATAAAATTTTTCGACTATAAGAATGACATATAAAATTTTTTGGTACCGAAGATCGAACCGAACACCAAAATTTTAAAAAAAAATAAATCATAACCGAATCGAAAAATTAAAACTGAAAAATTGAATTAATTTGGTTTGGTCCAGTTTTTCGATGTTTATTTCTATTTCTACTATTTATTACTCCTCTCAGTTTAATTCTTTTCTATTTTTGCAGCATACTAATGTCTTTCCATATTCATGACTAAAATGAAAGGTGAAAAAAACTACTCCTTCTTACCTAATTTATTTCTCATCCTTACAAAAAATTGATAGTCCGGTATTTTTCATTTTAGAAAATTATGACATAATTAGTTGTTCGTTTTCACATTTATCCTTAGTCATAAATTTAAGATGTTAATGCAGTGCAAAACAATGAAATATTTAATTGAATTAAGTAATAAATAAGGATAATTTACTCTAATTATCCTCTACTTATTTTTGTTCTTGAAGTGATGTGAAAAAAGCATACGCATAAAGCACTTAGGAAGGAGAAATTATACCTTGATATTTTTTTAAAAAAATGATAACTATTCCATTTTAAAATCTATTTTTTATAAGAACGATAATAAAAATTCACCCAAAAAATATTTTCTTAAAGTACATAATTTATCAAATTAGTTATTACCACTTATAAATTTCAATCTAAAGTGACATTGATTCATGATTAAAAAGTAAACTTGAGTTCATGCCGCAATTAATGCTAGAAACTTAGACAAGAAAAAATTGCTCAGACGGTAAGCACAACTTACTTCCAACTCGAAGGTTGGGAGTTCAAGTCACCAAGGGATCAAAATGGGTGGTAGTTCCTAGGGAGAGGTAAGAAAGTTATTATTATATTTTGAATGTAAGGGAATAATATATAACTTCAATCTGTATTTCAAACAAAAATAATAACAGATTTTGTGTAATCTTTTAGGTATAGTATGAAAAAGTAGAGCACACGTAGACCTTGAAAGATAGAGGTTGTTTCCCATAGATAAAAAATAGACTACCAAAATTATAATATCAAAAATACTTAAGACGATCAATTGAATGAATATAAGGGAATATGATATAACTTTGCTACCTACATTAGTCAATGATAATATAACTGTAATGCCCTAAAAACAGCTCTCGGAACGCCACATGATTCTCCAAACTACAAGTAGTCTCGAGCTAACCTTGAAAGCCTGTTACTCATTCTGAAAATCCAAGTAAAAATAATATAAGCATGCGGTATGCTAAAATATTTAAATGTTTTCTGAACTGGATTGAGTTTGACTGAACACAATGTCTGAAAGTAGTTAGCTGGGAAATCTGAACAACCAACATTGTAAAACTGTAATGTATGTAATAGTCTGACAAGCCTCTAACACTACTAACTAGAGAGTCGCTGAGACAAACCCCCAACTGGCTCGAATTGACTGAAAATATCTAAATAAAATACTCTATAAAATTTGAAATCTGAATAACTAAGTCCCAAAACTATGAGGACACACACTGTTAGGATGTAGATAGAGATGATCGCGGTCAATCACACTACTGACAATGAGCACCTAAACTTACATTATTAAACAATGTAGCACATAGACGTATATGTGGATCAGTACTTTTGAAATGTACTGAGCATGTGGGGGTGAATTCATAAGTAAAACAATATCTCAACATTCATATAAACTCATAAAAGAATGTATGCTAAATGTAACTGGCTCACATTAGCTTGAATAACTGAAAGCTGAAAAATCATAAATTATGAATAATAAAGTGTACTGTATAAATCTCAAGAGCCATGACACTTATTTCTACAAACTATGCTTGTAAGTTGTTTTCAATTTATGCAATCTAAGTGTAAAAGAGGCTCACCTTTATCATTTTAAAACTGAAAGCTGAAATTTTGTAACTTGTATTTTAAGTAAGACCATACTTGAGTAAATTTGTGATCCTTTACACTTGATTTCTAAAATTCTTTCTGTTATTATTTTTTGTTAGGGACATTCTTCTAACTGACATAAACCATCTGAGCTAACATGGAGTCCAACATCTAGTTCCCCTAAGAGAAAAACCTCACATTGGGGAGAGGTGTCATACTCTTGCTAAGGAGTATAACTTGAGCTAAGATATCACAATCTATATCTATCATCCATAGAAATAATTTGAGTAATGTATACCTACGTTTGCTCGTAGTTCTGAGTCATGTGAACATACCCAACTCGGTGCTAAATACTACATCCTTTAATCTGTATGCTCATTCTATAAGAAATCCACTTTAAAACTAACATAAGGGTTTACAATGAAAACCAGTTATGCATCTATTTACTTTAAACTGTAATAAAATTTGTAATCAAAACTTTAAAGTGGATTCCTTATCTTAGCCAAGGATCAAAAGATAAATCTTTTTTAATATCTGAATAAAATCTAATCATGGGATGCTTAAAAGAATAATCTTCTTGAAATATCAATACTTATACTTAGGATTTAAAACCCATGCTATAAACTTTATCAAATCATCACAAAGTTCATGCTCAATAATAAAATCTTAAGATCATTAATAGTTCTAGTCAAGATAATGAAAAAAGTAATTCTAAATCTGTAAAAATCAAGTCACACACATAAACATGCAAAAATAGAGGTGCAATTCAACATTTAATCACTTGTAACCTCATAATCTTCAAATAATAATAATTGGATATGAACCCTAATTATAAATCATGTAAATTCAACTTTAAAGGCTAGTTTTGGGTACAAGGATGAAAGGACTATCCTTGTTCATAACTCTACATACCTTGCTTGATGAATTGAATGCAAAAGCTTGAACTTTTGAATCTTTAATGGTGTTCTTGCAGCTTCTTCTTGAAGTTCATTAACCCAGAACTTTGGATTATAGGCTTTCTTGGAGTAGGAGTTATGGAATTGTTCTTGATTCTTGGAACTTAGGGTTTTATTCTTGGAGAGAAAAAAGATAAATAATGAAGCATCTATGTTATTTGGGGCTAAAATTGTGTGTTTTAGGTGGATTTGGGTGAGGTTAAATGACTTAAATGTTCCCATAAACTCATCATTTAACAAAAACAAACTAGGTAGCGACGCGATTAGCAACGCATCGCATTGCCTTACCCAACGTAGCCACTGATGCAGCGTGTCTATATTGTATCGACATTCTATTTTGGCCATCCAAACATGCCCCAAACCTTCTTCAAAAATTCTGAAACACACCCAATAGGTACTATGGACTATCCTGATCAGGAAACCACTTATAAATTTGTATTATAAGGTTGGGAAGGTCGAGAATAAAGTCGTCAAAGTTGAGAGCTGAAAAATGAGACTAAGTCTCCAGCACTTAGCTAAAATTTCAGGTCCTAAGTCTCTGATGTGCCTCTCCTGAGCTGAATTAAACTAGAAAGAATACGGGGTATTACAATAACTTGTCCAATCTAGTCATATTTTGGGTGGGTTATGTAAAGACCCAACTAACCAGATCTTGAGGGTACGTATTCTAATCCATCTAGAGAGGAGAAACCCTAATGCCTATTTAAAAAAATTATGTGGAAGTTAATAATAAACAATAAAATACCTTATATATCATAACTAGTTTATCAAAACTTGAAATACAACACATAGTACTTTCCCCAAGGGCCTAGTTTAAATAGTAACAAGCCTCTACTCATATGAGTTGTTGGGACAAGAGCTCAACTAACTCCAACTTTTTGAAAACTAAAAAAATGAAATACTGAAAGAAAATAATGACAAATTGTCCCCGCATGATAAGGACTCACCAAAAGCTAAAGTTGCTATTGTATGAAAGCTTGTTAACCTTGATCTAAATATTTAGTGTTGGGACCTATATTACAAGACAATATAAACCAGCAAAAGTATACGATAAGTACTTTGAATGTACAGAGTATGTTAGATGGGAAAACTAATTGTATAATTTGAACATGAATACATGAAATATGGTAAACTAAATTCAAGAAGTGTAAACATGTACTGAATGAAATCGAATAAATGAATAATGGGTCATGCATAGTCTGAAGTTGAAACATAAACTGAGGACTGTGGGAGATAACAATAACTGACATACCCTAATTTGAGCAAATTGAGGTCCAACCTATAATCCAGTTGGATGGGTGTTTAATACCTTGTCAAGAGTACGAACATTGACTAGCACGGATCCACTAAACTGATGTCCCTAAGGACTAGGGTGTCAGCCTCAACTGGCGGGTGACCCCTTATAATCTATGGTGGAACTATAGTTTTGTAGCTTAGGGACTTCAACTAAAGTTCTCAAGCCTAACTAACGGGTGAGCCTTCATCCCTACGTTCACTCGATGCTAAGTACTACTCCTAACTAAATGAAATTAAAATAATATCATTCAATATGATTACATTCTGAAGATATCAACCATAGATGATATGAAATGATCAAAGGCATATAAATTGATATATGCATGAATCCCTAGGTATAGGGTGTTCATAACCCACCATCTTTGATCATGACAATATTAACTGAACATTATTAAGAAATTCAAAATTCAAAACCAAGGCTCAACAATTTATCACTAAAGGGAATTCATGATTTTTTATCTTAGGAGGATGCTACTCTCATGGGAAAGAATGTACTTATCGTTTAATTACCAGAATAAATCAAAGAAACTAAAAAAACTCAAATTTGACCTGGAATCCAAAAGTTGGACGGGGAAATCAAACTTGAGAATTGAAAAGTTCATGGGACTCAATGAATGGAAGGAATACACTGATTAAATCTCAAATACATGTTGATAAAATCGTTAATAAACTCTTTGGGATTTGTTCTTGAAGTCAAGGAACCCTAATCTTGCCTTTAGAGAAAAATAATCACTTTTTTCTTGCAGTGGATTGAATTTATAATTTAATGAGGAATTTTAGGGAAATTTGCCTTATATTCCACCATTGGGGAAACCTAAACGATGTGGGTTAAGAATTAAAATAATGGGAAAATACCAAAAAGTCCTTAAAATATTCAAAAATTATCGAGAAATAGTTGTAATGATTCATTGGGTCTGGTAATGATCATGGGCAAGAATCGTAGCCTTCAGTAGTGACCTGAGGACCAAAGCCTTGGGATCTTAGTATTATGACAATGACTCCTCTCTAGATGACTCATTCTGTCTAATCATGAATCATCATAGAGGGTCTATGTCAAGGGGTTGTTCTCTTGATTTCTTTATATTATGATGATAGGTCAACCTAATGACGCGTTTACACTAATAACAAATCTTATAGTAGAATCACCATCACTGGGATAAAATTCATGGTCCCTCACAATCGTAGAAATGAGTTTACACTAAAACTCATTGTGTATGACAATGAGTCATTGTCAGAGTCGTTGTCAATAGCATTCTAGTAGTCCCTTAGGCAAATTTTCCAAAACTTCTTACTATGATATCAGATTAAGGCGAGACTAGTTATAATAGCCCAAACATTTCTAGCTCAAACTCATTGTGTATGACAATGAGTCATTGCCAGATTCGTTGTCAGTGGGATTCTAGTAGTCCCTCAGGCAAATTTACCAAAACATCTTACTATGATATCAGATTAAGGCGAGACTAGTTAAAATACCCCAAATATTTCTAGCTTATTCCAACCCTTAGTACGTACTTGTAACACTTAGAACCCAGAAAATAGCTTGTTTTAGGTAAGTTTTAAGATTTTTGAATGGGGATTAGAGTACATTCAAATTGGCAAAATAGTAGATCACCACGATTAGGCTCCATCGCGGTTATTATCGCGATGAGCATGTCATCGCATCGTGATGAAGGCTATTCCAGCATTTGTCAATTTTCATAGGGTCACCACGATTGCACCGCAGCATGGTGAACCTTAAAATAGTAATTGTCATGATCTAAAGTGTCACTGCGATTCCACGGCATCGTGGTAGGTATTGTGATAAACCACTCACTGCAATGTGGTGAGGTTTTAATAGGCATTCCAATTGCGGATTTTAAATCCCAAGTTGAATTCATGCTATTAAAACAAGTCCCATAACATTTCCACGATTTGAATAAACTATGAACTACAAGTGTTTGATAAAATGCCAACAAAAGTGAAGATTTGATAGAGGCTTGCATGTTATGTCCATTAAGCTTAAGTATTATGTTAACTATTTTTTCATTTGAGTACGGGGGTATTGAGTGCTCGAAAACCATAGTTGTTCACTTAGTCTCATCTCAGTATCTTCAAGATAACTTCATAATATATTATGAGCATTACTAGATCAGTTAGTTAAACCCAGAATAGTTTAGCATCCGGTGTCATTCAGTTGGGAGTAGGACTTAGCACCAAGTGAGTGCAGGGATGACAACTTTTCTCGTCAGATAGGCAGAGTCGTTAGTAGCAATCCCTATACTCCGGAACTACATAGCCAGCATAGGATATGAGAAGTCACCTGTCAGTTTAGGTTTGACTAACTTAAGAGGTCACCCGTTAGATTAGACTAGACACCCTTCGTCCTTCGGGATGATACAATATACCCATTAAGTGAATCTATATAGCTAGCATTAGTACCCATGGCGCCGTACTAACACCCTTTGAACTGGGGTTACAGGTTGGACCCCGATCAGCTCAGATTGGGGCATGTCGGTTAGATGATACCTTCCACAATCTCAGCTACAGTTTCAGTCCAATAATGAGTTTAGAAACTCAGTCTCAGTGTTGTTTGACCAAAGCTTATATATATTAGTTATTTTAATTATTTTAGTATCTCAATTTACAAATTTTATTCAATTCATGTTACATGTTTTGTCATACATCCTCAGTATTTACATATTTCACATATTCTTAGTAACTCTAGATTTCATGCATTCTATTCAATACCTTATGTTATACATACATATTCAGATGATTATTTATCCATGTTCATAAAACCATGCATAATAGCCTACCTCATTTAGCATACCAATACATTTAAAGTATTGATCACATACTTTTTCTTTTGCATTATGATATATCATATCATAGGTTCGGACGCCCAGTGCTTGGATCGTGCTTAGACTTCTGAGGCTCACAACAGTAGCAGTGGTGAGTCCTCATATTTGAAGGATAGATTATTTTGTTTCATGCTTTCAGTTTAGTAGTTAGTTAGTGTTAGTTGGGGCCTTTCCCATCAACTCGTATTCACTTGAGTTTAGAGGCTTTCGGACATGTTAATTAGTTATTCAGTTTATTAGTATTTTATTAGATTTAAATAGTTGTTTTCTTCAAATTCAGGTTTCAGTATTGATTTAGTTGATAAAACCTTATAGCTAATCGATTGTTCTTCTACATTTATTATGTTATTATTCAGTGCTTACTGCAGGTACCAGCTCATCGATTAGCTTGTGGTCCCTTGGGACTGTAAGCATCGTGTGATGCCTAGGGTGTAATCTCAGGGCATTACAAACTTGGTATTAGAGCCTATTGTTTTAAAGAGTCCTAGGAAGTCTGAAAGCCGTGTCAAGTAGATTTTTGTGCATGGGTGTGTAGTGCGCCACACTTATGGGAAGGAGGCTACAAGGAATTTAGGAAAAGTTTCCCTTTTTCAGTATTCATGTCATGCGAGTGATCATGAGCTCAAGTTAAAAATTCGTCTAATATATTTCTTCCTTTAATGTACAAAACATGCCTCCTAAAAAGAATAACAAAAAAGGAGCAGAGAACCAGCCATTACCTCTGCCCGTCTAGGCACATCCTCTGGATGAGTATGTCTCTTCAGTGTTGTGTTCACCACTCTCACCAACTCTATAGTAGCTCAAAATGAATGGCCAGCTACTGTTCAGGCTAACCCAGTGGCCAATACTACTGCAGTCAAGATTGAGGACTTCACTCGAATGAATCCTCCTTCCTTCACGAGATCCAAGTCTTAAGAAGATCCATAGTAATTCTTAGATATGGTTCAGAAGGTAATAGATATTATGGGGGTAATATGTATTGAGAGTGTTGAATTGGCTGCATATCAGTTGCAAGATATAGCTCATTCATGGTTTAAGTAGTGGAAAGTAGATAGGGGCGCAAAAGTAGATCCTATAGAATGGGAAGAGTTTGCTACATTATTCTTAGATAGGTTCATCCCATTAGAGTTAAGGGAGGACAAGGTGTTAGAATTTATTAACTTGAGACAGGGAAGCATGATCCTGAAGGATTATTCCCTCAAGTTTACTTAGTTAGCTAGATATGCTCCTTATATAGTAGCTGATAATAGATCCAAGATAAGCAAGTTTGTATCGGAAGTATCTGATAGTGTGGTCAAGGAGTGTAGGACCGTAATGCTAA
Source organism: Capsicum annuum (assembly GCF_002878395.1). Lineage (NCBI taxonomy): Eukaryota > Viridiplantae > Streptophyta > Magnoliopsida > Solanales > Solanaceae > Capsicum > Capsicum annuum. Next base: position 35,653,209 of record NC_061119.1, on the reverse strand, counting down.
TTAGGGAAATGGACTTATCTAGGCTAATGGTCTATGCTCAAAAGATAGATAATCAAAAGACTAAGGAGAGAGAGGGAGAGAAAGAGGGCTAGGATGGGTAGTTTTAATTTCATCCAGCCAAGGTCAGAAGATGGTAACCGTCATTAGTCTCATCAGAGATCTTCAGCCCCAGCACCCTCTTAAGCCAGTGCCCCCATACCCAAATTCAAAAATAATCCTTAGGATAGGGCAGCAGGCTCTAAGTCCTAAGGCAGTATTAACAGTGCCCGTATGAACCCTCTATGTCCAACCAGTGTAGAGTGGGAAGTGATGTGTGCTTTGTGTGTGGAAATCCAAGCCATCGGATTTAAGAGTGTCAGGTAGTTGCTCAGAAAGGTAGGGATTTGCACCAGTAGGGCAAGTCCAACCAGTTGTCAGTTTTATCCGATCGCCCAACTCAATAGGGTGCCACTTTCAGTCTACGAGTGATCAGCATCCAAATAGATTATATGCTCTTCAGTCTCACCAAGTTCAAGAAATTCTCCTGACATAGTTACTAGTACGTTACAGGTCTTTCACTCACATATTTATGCTTTACTAGACCCTAGAGCTTCTCTTTCTTTTGTTACTCCATATATAGCCGTCAACTTCGTAGTTAGTCCTGAAACTCTAACAGAGCCCTTTTTAGTGTCTACCCCAGTAGGTGTTTCCATTGTAGCCCAGTAGGTATACAGGAACTTTTCGATCACAATATCTTAGAAAGTTACTTCAGTTGACCTCGTGGAGTTAGAGATGACATATTTTGACATCATTATCAGCAAGGATTAGCTCCACTCATGCTATGCCTCAGTTAATTATAGAAAAAAATAGTTCATTTTCAGTTCGCAAATGAACCAGTCCTTAAATGGAGGAGCAGTACTAGAACTTTTAGGGGTCACCTTATTTTGTAGCTTAAAGAGAGAAGGATGATATCCAATGGGTGTATTTACCATCTTGTTTGAGTCAAAGACTCTAATTTATAGAATACAACCCTTAAGTAAATTTTAGAAGTAGTAAAGTCCCAGATGTGTTCCCTGAAGATCTTTCGGGAGTTCCTCCCAAAAGGGAAATTGACTTCGGAGTAGACCTTCTTCTGGATACTCAACCAATATCTATTTCGACATATAGGATGGCTCCAGAAGAACTCAAGGATTTAAAATAATAGTTAAAACATATTCTGTATAAGGGATTCATCAAGCCCAGTTTCTCCTCGTGGGGCACACCAGTTCTATTCATACATAAGAAAGACGGTTTTCTCAGAATGTGCATAAACTACTGTCAGTTGAACATAGTTATAATCAAGAATAAATATTCACTTCCTAGCATCAATGACTTGTTTGACAAACTTCAGGGTGCTAGCTACTTTTCCAAGAAAGATCACAGATCAGTCTATCATCAGCTCAGGGTTAGGGAATGTGACATTCAAAAATAGCTTTCCAAACTCGGGCTGGTTACTTAGAATTTCTAGTCATGTCCTTTAGTCTCACAAATTCCCCAGCAGCCTTTATGAACTTGATGAACCGAGTGTTCAAGCAGTACTTGGATATGTTCATCATAGTCTTCATTGATGACATTTTTGTTTACTCCCATAGCAAAAATAATCATGCAAACCCTCTCAAAATAGGGCTATAGTCTCTTAGGGCTCATCAGTTGTTCGCTAAATTCTGTAAGTGTTAATTTTGGCTAGGATCAATAGCTTTCCTTGGCCATATTATTTTCAGTGATTTTATTAGAGTTGATCCTCAAAAGAACGAAGTGGTGAGACACTGACCTAGACCTATCTCTCCATTAGACATCAGGAGTTTCTTGGGTTTGGGTAGCTATTACCGTTGGTTTGCTGAAGGGTTTTCTTTTGTTGCATCCCCTATGTCTAGATTGACTTAGAAGAAAGTCAAATCTCAGTGGTCAGATTCATACAAAAAGAATTTTTAGGAGTTGAAGACTCGACTCACCTCAGTCTCAGTTCTTACTTTGCCAGATAGTTTAGATGGGTTTTTTGTCTACTGTGATGCATCCAGAGTAAGTTTGGGTTATATATTCATGCAGAGAGGTAAGTTTATAGCCTATGTATCTAGACAACTTAAAAACAATAAGAAGAATTATCCTACACATAATCTCGAGTAGTGGCTATAATGTTTGTTTTAAAGATTTGAAAGCATTACTTATATGGGGTACATGTTGATGTGTTCACAGATCACAAGAGTTTGCAATATGTATTCTCCCAGAAAGATTTGAATTTTCATTAAAGAAGGTGGTTAGAGTTATTGAAAGATTATAACATGAGTGTTCTGTATCATCCGGGCAAGGCCAACGTAGTGGCAAATGCTCTCAGTAGACTGTCTATGGGTAGTGTTGCTCATGTTGAGAATGATAAGAAAAAGTTAGTTCAGGAAGTTCATCAGCTTTCCCTACTAGATATCCGCTTAGTCAATTTAGCAGAAGGTAGTGTATAGGTACAGAGTAATTCAAAGTCATCTTTAGTTTCCAAAGTGAAGGAAGAGTAGTATAGAGATCCAGTCTAGTTAAGTTGAAAGAATCAGCCAAAGATTAGAAAGTTGAGGTTTTCTCCCAAGGGGGGGATGGTGTGCTGAATTGTCAGGGTCGACTATACATGACGGTGTTGATGAGTTGAGAAATCAAATTCTTGCAGAAGTGCATGGAACACGCTACTTTATTCATCTAGGGGCCACTAAGATGTACCATGATTTGCGGGAGATTTATTGGTAGAGTGGGATGAAAAGGGATATTTCATAGTTTGAAGCTAAGTGCTCTACATACTAGTAGGTTAAGATTGAGCACTAGAAACCTAGTGGGTCCATACAGGAGTTCAGTATTCCTACTTGGAAATAGGAGGAAGTAAACACGGGCTTTGTGATGGGTTTACCTCGTACCCATCATCAACATGATTCTATTTGGGTTATCATTGACATAATGACCAAATTAGCTCATTTCTTGCCAGTCCATAACTCTAATTTATCCGAGGACTATGCCAAACTCTATCTCAGAGAGTTGGTTAGGTTTCACGATGTTCTCTTATCTATTATCTCAGATAGAGGTACCCAGTTTACCTCTCACTTCTGGAAAGTATTCCAAAAGGGCCTTGGTACCCAAGTCCACCTCAGTACAACCTTTCATCCTTAGAGAGATGGTAGCCATCACGGACCATTTAGACCCTAGTAGACATGTTAAGATCCTACATTGTTGATTTTAAAGGTAGTTTGGATGACCACTTCCCCTTGATTGAATTCATATATAATAACAGCTATCATTACAGTATTCATATGGCTCCGTTTAAGTCTCTTTATAGTAAGAGATGTAGATCTCAGATTGGTTTGTTTAAAGTAGGTGAGTCCGTAGTAGTATGGCTTGACTTGGTGTTTGATGCATTCGAGAAAGTTTAGTTGATCAGAGAAAGGCTTAGAGCAACCCAGAGCTGGTAGAAATCATATGTAGATGTGAGGATAAAGATATCATTCTGAGGTCGGTGATTTTGTATACTTGAAAATCTCTCCCATGAAGAGAGTGAAGAGGTTTACCAAGAAAGGGAAACTTAGTCCCCGATATATCGGTCCTTTCAGAATTCTCAGCCATTTAAAAAAGGTAGCGTATGAGCTTGAATTGCCTTAAGATCTAGCTTCAGTGAACCCAGTGTTCCATGTTTCATTGTTGAAAAAGTGTAATTATGACCCAGCAGTAGTTGTCCCCTTAGAAAATATGGATGTTCAGAACATTCCTTCTTATGAGAAAGTTCCAATCTAAATTCTTGATCATCATGTTCGTAGACTAAGGAACAAAGAAGTTTCCTTGGTCAAAGTTCTTTGATGGAATCAATCCGTTGAGGGAGAAACTTGGGAAGCAGAAGCAGATATGCAGACCAAGTACCGTAATCTTTTCGCTACAGATTCAGTTCAAGGTAACTAGTTTCCTCAGATCATCTCTTTTCACTCCAAGCTAAATCTTTATAGATCCATTCATTCGATAGTTCTTGCATTTATATACTAGTTTAGTCATGCATTCAGTTGTGCATGCCAGATATAGCCTCAGTTTTCAGCATATCATCTTCATTAGTCTCATTCAGGGATGAATGTTCCAAAGGGGGAGATATTGTAATAGCCCAAACACTTATAGCTCAATCCAACCCTTAGTACATGCTTGTAACACTTAGAAGCTAGAAAATAGCTTATTTCGGGTAAGTTTTAGGATTTTTGAACGGGGATTGGACCTTATTTGAATTGGCGAAATAGTAGCTACCACGATTAGTCCGCGTCTCAGCGAGTATCGTGAGGAGCATGTCATCCCATCGCGATAAAGGTCCTTTCAGCATTTTTCAATTTCCAGAGGGTCACTGTAGTTTCACCGCGTCTCGGAAAACCCATAACAACAATTTTCACGATCCAGACAGTCACCACGATTCTACCGCATCACAGTGGGTATCGTAATGACCCACTCACTGTGTTACGGTGAGGCCTTATTCGGCATTCCAGTTGCAAAATTTTAAATTACAAGGGAAATTTTGTCTTTCATGAAGCCCTCAAATCGTATAAATAGAAGATTAATCTTGAAATTGAGCAAAATATTCTCATTGTTCATCAAATTTCTCTCCATAAAAACCCTAGCTCTCAAATGCAAGATCAAATCTCAAGAAACCTCGCCATCAATCCACTTAAATTCATTAACCCAGGTATGTTAGATGTTCATCCATGGATTCCTTCCACCCATGGAGTCCAAGTATCTGGTTTAAATTGTAAAAATTATGATCCTTTCAAGTTATTTTGATTTTAGATTATGCTTTCACCCATGAATCTCCATGAACTATGATTTTAGACCATGTATAAATGAAATTATTATTGTTATTCAATTCTCCACGTTTTAATGTTGTCATTCACTGGATTAAATAATGATTTAGTACTATTCATGTTGAATTCATACTATTACTACAAGTCCCATAACATTCTCATGATTTAAATAAACTATGAACTACAAGTGTTTGATAAAAAGCCTACAAGAGTGAAGATTTGATAGAGGCTTACATGTTATGTCCTTTAAGCTTAAGTATCATGTTAAATATTTTTGCCTTCGAGTCCTGGGGTATTGAATACCCGAAACCATAATTGTTTACTTAGTATGATCTCAGTATCTTTAGGATAATTTCATAATATATTATGAGCATTACTAGATTAGTCTATTAAACTCATAACAGTTTAGCATCCAGTGTCATTCAGTTGGGAGTAGGACTTAGCACCGAGCAAGTGCAGGGATGATGAATTTCCCCATCAGATAGGCAAAGTAGTTAGTAGCAATCCCTATACTCCAGAACTACGTAGCCAACGTAGGACATGAGAAGTCACCCGTCAGTTTAGGCTTGACTATCTCGCAGGGGTCACCCGTCAGATTAGGCTTGACCCCCTTAGTCCTTTGGGACCATACAGTATACCCATTTAGTGGATCCATATATCCAGTGTTAGTACCAGTGGCACGATACTAAAACCCTTCTAACTAGGGTTACACGTTGGACTCCAATTAGCTTATATCGGGGCATATCGGTTAGATGATATTCCCATAGTCTCAGCTACAGTTTCAGTCCATTAATCAGTTCAGACACTCAGTCTCAGTGTTGTTTGACCAAAGCTTACAGATATTTGTTATTTCAGTTATTTCAATATTTCTATTTACATATTTTATTCAGTTCATGTTACATGTTTGGTCATACATCCTCAGTTTTTACAGATTTCACATATTCTTAGTATCTCCAGATTTCATGCATTTTATTCAATACCTTATGTTATACATACATATTCATACGATTATTTATCCATGTTCATGAATCATGCGTATTAGCCTACCTCATTTAGCATACCAGTGCATTCAAAGTACTGATCACATACTTTTTCTTTTGCGCTATGATGTATCATATCATAGGTTCAGACGCCCAGTTTTCAGATCGTGCTTGAACTTCTCCGGCTCACAGCAGTAGCAGTGGTGAGTCCTCATATTTTAAGGACAAATTATTTTATTTTATGCTTTCAGTTTAGTAGTTAGTTAGAGTTAGTTGGGGCCTGTCCAATCAACTCGTATTCAGTTAAGTTTAGAGGATTTTAGACATATCAGTTAGTTATTTAGATTATCAGTATTTTATTAGATTTAAATAGTTGTTTTATTCAGATTCATGTTTTAGTACTGATTGAGTGGATAAAACCTTATGGCTAATCAGTTGTTCTTCCATATTTATTATGTTATTATTTTGTGCTCACTGCAGGTACCAGCTCATTGGTTAGTTTGTCGTCCCTTGGGACTATAAGCACCATGTGACACCAAGGGTGTATTCTCGGGCCGTTACACTAGTGGCTTTCGAAAGCTGATTTAATTATCTATCTTTGTTTTGGTCTACAACTTTAAATTTAGGGTATTACACATATCTTGTTTGATGGTTCATGCTCAATAGATTAAAGAAGACAAGACTTTGGAACGGCAGAGGAATAATATAATTAATAAATCTAGAATAAGGAAATTTAATTATTCTCAAAAGAAGTCTGGTGTTATACTCACTCCCAGTTTCAGAAAAGGTCTCCAAACCTAGCACCATTCACTAGTGGTATGTCCCAAAGGCCTAGGAAAGATAAAAAAAAAGGTAGAGTTTCAGGCTCTAAGTCTCATTTTTGTGCTTCCAATGGTTTTACTTTCCCAACATGTAAGAAGTGTAGGGAATTGATAGTTGGTCAAGGACTTCAGGATTGTCCAAGGACTTCAGGATTGTCCATCTGCCATGAGAATTGATACAAGTGGACACACTCAAGCTATCTCTTCAGCGGCTATAATAGGTTTCCAAACACAGCAGGGTGCCTTATTTAGGGTGGCTAGTAGACAATGTCAAAATAGTCTCAATGTCCTTCATACCTGACAGGATTAGGATTGTTCTCCTAACGTATCCATTGTTAAATTATAGGTTTTTTATATTTATGTATTTGCATTATCAGATCCTAGAGCCACACTTTCATTTGTGACTTTGTATGTAGTTGTAAACTTCGATATCAGTTCCAATATCATTTAAAACCCTTTTCCAGTCTCTATTTCAATCAGTGATTTAGTCCTAGCTAGACATGTATACAAAAATTATATGGTCATATTTTATGATAAAGTCACCTCAGATGATCTTGTAGAGTTTTACATTAGATATTTTTATGTAATTCTTGGCATAGATTGGCTACACTCTTACTATGCCTTAATTAAATATAGCAATAGGGTAGTCCAGTTTTTAATTTCCAAGTAAGACAGTCATAGAGTAGAATTTTAGTACTCAATTCATATTGGTTAGTTTGTCACTTACATCAAGGATAGAAAAATGATTTCCAAAGGGTGCATCTATCATCTTGTTTGGGATACAGATTCAAATTCTCAAACCCCTACTCTTGAGTTAGTTACGATAGTTAATAAATTCCTAGAAGTTTTTCCTGAAAACTACTCAAAGTTCCTCCCGAATGAAAAATTGACTTCAGAATAGATCTCCTTCCATATACCTAACCTATTTCAGTTCTAACATATAAAATGGTTCCAGCCAAACTTAAGGAGTTGAAAGAACTTTTAGACAAAGGCTTAATTAGGACTAGTATCTCTCTATGAGGTGCTCCAATTCTTTTTGTGTGCAAGAAAGATGGTTCTCTCAGAATACGCATAAACTAACATCAGTTGAAGAAAGTCACAGTCAATAATAAGTATCCCATTCCCAAGATTGATTACTTTTTTTACCAACTTCAGTGTGTTAATTGCTTCTCTAAGATTGAATTCAAATCCAGCTATAATTATCTCAAATTAGAGAATGTGACTTTTCGAAGACAACCTTAAAAACTTAATATGGTCACTTCGAATTTATTGTTATGTCTTTTGGACTGACAAATTATCTTACAACTTTTATGGACTTGATGAAAAAGGTGTTCAAGCAGTACATGGACATGTTCTGACTCAACCCAGATAAGGTCCTAGTCATGTTGTGTACCTCAAGCCCCACCCGAGATTGAGACCAACCCCAACAACATTCTATTACCGCCCTACACCTTAAGTCAGATGAATTCTAAACATATAAAAAGATAGCATAGAACAATCATAAATCAAATAGATCCAAACAATTTCAGCACCAATACCAGTATCAGTGCCAAGGCTGACACTATTACTGACATCGCCCATGCCAAAAGTATTCACACAAAGCCTCTATACGATGGTAAAATAATATCCAATCAAAAAATGCCCCTGACCATAGCCAAAAACCAATGTCCAAGAAATAACAAGAATATGTAGAGAAATCCACAACATGAAATGGAGTCTTCCAGAGTGTAGAAGCTCACCACTTCAATCTGACATAAGCTGTCCCCGAATCCAGTCAATGAGTAGGAGGAATAGTATGGCCATTTTCTACATTGAGTAGGGATACAACGCCCGAAGATGGATTAGTGGGTGAACGCTAGCATGAACTCAAGAGTAAGTATAAAATAATGCAACATTTAAAACCAAGTAAGTAACAATTTGCAATAACATTCATACATATATATATATTCCATACGGGGAGAGGGATCCAAGTTTAGAATGAATTTAAAACCTTTAACTTGTGTTTGTGTAGCTTAATTGTCCTAAGACCACCTACGAGCTATATGGGTCCAATGTTACCCCCTTAATAGGCCCAATGCATGTAGCCGCACGAATCAGAGATATCATAGGGGTCAAGGATTCCCGTGTACCCTTCACCCTCCATGATACATATATATAAGTATAACTTAGGAGATTCCTGTGTACCCTACAAGTATATGGTCGCCATGACCAAAGCTCATGTCGGTAAACATGTATTTCAAGTGTCCATCCATCAGACTCAAACCTTCATTGTTAGCTATCACAACCAACTTTTATAGCCTAATTAAAACCTTTAACACATAAGAAAACCATAAATTCCAAGGCATTATGACATTGTATCGTCATACCAACTATAGCTTGCAAGAAATGTCATTAGCCAACACTTACGGATTCCTATGTACCCCGTAGTTTCCATTATTAAAATCACTTGGGGGATTACCATGTACCCCACAAGGTTTTTCATTTAAACAAAATCCATGGACATCAAGGCCTTACAATATAACCATTTAAACCATCCAAACCAACTTTATGTTCCATTACCATATTTTTTAATGAAAAGTTTTCAATGAAAGTCCAACTATGTAACAAAACCATTCTCATAGACAATTTATCTAACATGTTGAGGGCATATAGTATCCGAAACCAAAACTAAATATCAATTGACAATTTCCATACAACCACAAGTCCAAACCATAAATATAACATTAAAAACCATAAGTAAACCATGGGAAAACATTAACCAACCGTTAATTACCAACACCTCCAACACATAATTACAAACCCAAAATAATATCACAATTATGCCATGAAAATCATTAATTAAAACATGTCTTTGGTTGAACTAACAATGATAGAGGAGTAACATTCCTTAGATACCAAAGAAGATGGGGAGATTTTCCCTTGAAAACTCCTAATTGAATCACCTTGAGGAAACCCTGGCCTCTTTCTTGAACTAAAAAATTAAGAGAGATTTGAGAGTGTTTAAAGTGTTTTTATTGACAATAATAGGGTAAATGAAGTCCCAATAGTGTTTTAATTCTCGGGGTCAAAAGAAGTTAAGAGGGAAAATATTCAGAATACCTCCAACTTAAATTGTAAAAATTTCCTAGGTGGGTACAGTTTTGACCCCTCCACTCGTACCCACATCATACGAGTGGTACCCTCTATTCGTATCAAAGAAAAAAAGTTGAACCTGATATTCTGTCTAACATACAACTCCAATTACCCAAATTGTAACCACACGACAAGTACCCACCTAGTCGTACCCTAAGTAGAATGTCAATGGCTGAACAATGAATGATATACGGTTTGGACCCTACCTCTAGTATCATCAACTTACGTCCCATATGGAGTCTTGTCGTACCTTGGACAGAAAACAACTAGAACCATACTGAGTAACATATGACCAAGACCCCTAAATCATATCTACATCATATGACAAGCAAGCATGAGTTGTATGATGATTAGAAGGCTCAAACTCGGGAATTTTCTAAGGGTTCAAATTTAGGGTATTTCAATTCTCCCCCACTTGGATCTTTCATCCTCGAATAATGGAATGAGGCAATACTAGCATGATTAAACCCCCAAATGTTCCTTTAACAAAGCTTAAAAACAAAGACGTTATGAAGAATATATACTTTCCGCACAAATTTATGGAGCAGGAAACAAGAATGGATGCTTGGACTTTATGTCCTCTTCAGCTTCCCATGTAGCCTCTTACACCTTATGGTTCCTCCATAAACCTTTATCGAGGCCACATCCTTGGTCCGTAACCGATGAACCTAATAATTCTAGATCTCAACCGAGATCTCCTCATAAGATAGGAAATCCAATATACCAATATCTTTGATAGTCACAATTTGCGATGAATAACCAATACACTTTCTCAATATAGAGACATGGAATACCGAGTGAATGGAGCTCAAACTAGGAGGCAATTCTAAATCATATGCAATGCTTCCAACCCTCCATAAAATCACATAAGGAACCACATACCGTGGACTGAGTTTCCCCTTCTTAGCAAACTGCATTACTCTCTTCATAGGGGACACCTTAAAGAATAAGCTATCCCCAACCTCAAACTCTAAGCCTCTTCGCCTCTCATCAGTATAGGAATTTTGGCAACTTTGGGCAGCTCTAAGCTTACCCCAAATCACCTTCACCTTTTTCATAGTCTGGTGAACCAAGTCTGGTCCAATCATCTCAGCCTCATAAACCTTAAACCACCCAATAGGAGATATATACCTTCTACCATACAAAGCCTTAAATGGAGCCATCCCAAAGCTAGAGAGGTAGATATTATTATAAGAAAACTCTATAAGATGTATATGCTCGACGAACCTACCACCATAGTCAATCATGTAAGCTCTAAGCATGTCCTTCAATGTTTGAATAGTCCTTTCCACTTGTTCATTCGACTGTAGGTGAAAAGTAGTACTAAGACTAACCTCAGTCCCCAAACCTTTCTGGAACGACCACCAAAAGTGAGATGTAAACTGGATACCATCATCAGATAAAATAGAAACTTAAACCCCACACAAATTCACAATATCATAAAGATAAAACCTTGCATAATCCTCAGTCGATAAAATTCCTCATTGGTAAAAAGTGAGCTGACTTTTTCGTCCTATCCATGATGAGCCATACGAATCAAATTAATTTTTAAGACCAAGGAATATTGGTACCGAAATCAATATTAATCACTTCCCACTTCTATTCAGGTAGCTTGATTTCGTAATATAATCCTCTGGGCCTTATGTGCTCAACTTTCACTTATTGACACACCATGCATTTGGCAACAAAATTAGCCAAATCTCACTTCATATTATTACACTAATATATCTCCTTGAGGTCATAATACATTTTTTTTCAAAACTGAATAAACCACATAGCGTGACTCATGTGCCTCAACCAATATCCTCTCTCATGAACCATCAATGACAGGAAAACATAACCTCTCTTGGTACCACAAAGTACCTTCACCACTAATCTCAAAGATCATTACTTTTTTCCCACCTATATTACCCTTGATCTTCATCAAGATAGGATCTAACATCTGCTTCTCCTTGATTTTAATGCCAGGGAAGATCGCGCCACCTCCTTTATTAAAACACCACTATGCTTAGAGTTTAAGAAATGAACCATAAGGTTATCCAGATGGTGAATGTCCTTCACCATCTCCCGCTTCTCTTTATCATCATGAGATAGACAACCTACCAAGAGCATTAACAACCATGTTAGCTTTACCTGGGTGGTAGTGAAGACTCATATTATAGTCCTTGAGAAGGTCAAGTCATCTCCACTGCCTAAGGTTAAGCTCTTTCTAAGAAAACGTATACGGCAGGCTCTTATGATCAGAAAAAATATCCATATTTACTCTACAAAAATAATGATGCCAAATTTTTAACATAAAAGCCATAGCAAATAATTCCAAGTCTTGAGTTGGATAATTCCTCTCATACATCTTTAACTATTTGGAAGAGTAAGATATCACCTTTCTTTGTTGCATTATAACACAACCAAGTCCTACACAGTACACGTTATAGTAGACCACAATCCCATTACTGCCTTCAGGCAAAGTCAAAATTGGAGCCAAAGTTTTCTTATCCCTTAAATTCTCAAAACTCCCCACACAAGTACCAGGTCATAAGAACTTTACCTTCTCCTGAGTTAACTTAGTAAACGGGGCAACTATGTCCAAAAACTCTTCACAAACCTCCTATAGTAGCCAACCAAACCCAAGTTCAACTAACCTTTCTAAAGGACATATCTTATTATATTTAGGTCATCACCCCGTTCAAAGTGACATATTGCATTCAAGATAGGTTGTCCGCCTTTCAATGAGACACGTTGGGCCATCACCCCATTAAAAATGACATGTTGCATTTAATATCAGTTGTCCGCCTTTTAATTAGACACTTTGGATCATCACTCCATTCAAAATGGACTAATACATTAAAGATAGGTCATCCGCCTTTCAATGAGACACGTTAGGCCGTCACCCCGATCGAAGTGACATGTTACATTCAACATAGGTTGTCCGCCTTTCAATAAGACATGTTGGGCCATCCCCCTTGTTTAAAGTAACACATGACATTTAAGAAAGGTCGTCCTACTTTCAATGAGACATGTTGGGCCATCACCCCGATCAAAGTGACATGTGATATTCAAGATAGGTCTTCCGCCTTTCAATGGAACACATTGGGCCGTTACCCCATTCAAAGTTATATGTTATATTCAATATTGGTCGTTCGCCTTTCAATGAGACACATTGGGTCGTCACCCTCATTCAAGTGGCATGTTAAATTTCAATGAGACATGTTGGACCGTCTCCTCGTTCAAAGTGGTATGTTACATTCAAGATAGGTCGTCCGACTTTCAATGAGACACGTTGGACCGTCACTCTGTTCAAAGTGGCATATTGCATTGAAAATAGGTCGTCCGCTTTTCAATGAGATGTGTTGGACCGTTACTCCATTCGAAGTGGTTGTGTAGATTAGTTCAACTAGCTCAGTATAACATGTTCAAATATGTTTGCACCAATTTACGTTTGTGTAATGCTACATTTACAACAAATCATTCGTTCAAATTGGTTTGCACCAATTTTGGGTTTGAAGTCCACTATTTTAAAATTTGAAACCCTAAATTCCCCTATAAATAGGTAGTGAGGGATATGGGTGAAGAGGAGGATTTTTTGGGGTTTTGGAGGTGCATGCTTCTAACCTCATACAACCAAAATTCTCAATGAATACACTCCAACAATCAGATTCTGGCAAAATTGTGGAATTTCACTGAAATTTAATTTTTAACTCTAGTGGTGGAAATTCAAGGCTATTAGTCCTGGTTCGCTTCCCGAAAGAAGGTAAACGCATTTTTCTCTTTTTAATTTTTTCTTTATTTCTTCCCTTTCTTTGTACTAGTAGCAATTTTATGTAGTAACAGTGGGATTATGTATTGTAGAGGCCTCAAAGTTCATAGGTTTATGTTGTGATGGAAATGATATGGATGAATTGATTCATGAATTTTATTGATGTAATCTAGTGTTGTTAAACACTGTTCTTTAATGTTGAGAGAATTTCAAAATTGAAAGTTAAAACAGTTTGCGTTCGAGATGGGTTTTGCTTTTGTTTCGTAGTTGTGATTGAGTTTTGGTGTGTAGCTAGTAGTTCAATTTCCCCCTCTATTCAATGGTGTAAATTGAGTAGTAATGGTGTTGATATGCCTTGTTATTTGAGTGCTTCTTGGTTTAAAGTATTGAGTGAGGGTCGCATAATAGTTTTCATGTCTTTGCGTCCTTTCTTTATGTTCATTAGGATTATCACTGTCTAGATACAATTCCTTAGATTATGTGTCTAGTAGATCATTAATTAGAATTCTCTTCCTTCCGTCTTGAGAATCGGTCTATTTTGATTAGTTTGGAAAGATACTGAGTGGAATAGTTAAAGCATTTTTGTGATAGCTAATATGTGATAAATGTTTGTGTCGTTTTTCATTCGAATATATCTATTCCTATACGAGCTCTTACCTTCTTGTGCTATCATTCTATTCCTCTCAAAACTGTGAAAGTTCTAGAATGGACGTCATAGCTTCTCTGTTTTTGTCGGTCTGTTTACGCTTGCTTATATTCAAACAAAAGAGATGACTCTAAAGCGAGATTTTTGAAGTATGTCAATCTGTTTATAATTTTGTAGTGGAGTTTGTTTTTTAATGACCAACACTTAATATCCTTCTCATTTCAAACTTATTTTGTTCAACATAAAAACATGAATTAGTCTTTTATCTGAATCCCTATAATCATGCATTCTTTACTCTTCTCTACATTCCCGGGAATACTCTTCAATATGTGAAAGTTTGCATTCCAATTTTGCTTTTCTAATCTTAGTTTATGTTGGCAAAAAAATGTTAATATATTCTCTATCCATTTGGTTTGATTTCCAAAGCATGCTATGTTCAAAAGTTGTTCACTTCTGCTCTATAAGATTTAGGCTAAATCTATAGTTTCTTTGTTAATTTTTTGTTTTACGCATAAGCTGTTAACCTCTGATTCTGTTAACGTGCTAGTAAAAAATATTCTCCTAGTGATTGTTTTGAATGTATTTGGGTACTATCTGCTTTTTTAGTCTTCTTTATAAACCGCATTATGCATCTTGTCCTTCATTAAGTGTTCTAAAACGATCTTTAGATTTTAAGTTATGAATTGGTTTTCTAATGCAAGTGTTTCCAATCTCTAGGTGTTAACCTGTTTGCTTCTAAAAGAGTATTCAGGAAAACCCATTCTATTATGATTGAGTTGTTATTAACCTTCTTGTTGTTATTTTTATATTTGTGATGTACTAAATCGCCTGTCCTATCTGCTTTAGATGAAAATTAAGCATGAAGCTTTAAAACTTGTTCGAATCTCTCCAATTGTCATGTATGCGTTTATTTTTGTATGTTATGTTTGATATATTAAATCAAATGCGTTTATTCTTGTACGATATAACTAAAATTTTAAATCGCTGATTGAATAATTTTAAGCTCTAAGCCCCGTTAAAATGAGTATGATTATCATTTGCCTATGCCTACTTAAACACATGCTAATCTTTATTATCATTTTAATATAAATAACATAAATACCAATCTTTTAAAAGTAATTACACTCTCTTGCACTTTTTTAATTACTTTACTCTCTCTCCTTATTAATATACATAACATAGCCGACATATACATAGCATTTTATGTATATGTAGAATTTTTGTAATATGTTTAGAGAGTTGGGATTTTTTGTAATATTGAAAACATAAGTTGTATATTTATGTAGTTTTTAGATCACTTTATGCATGTGTAATTAAATCAGAGCCCAAATGGGCTCCGTCTCTCTTGAATTTCTCCAATGGACCATGGAGGCCCAGTCTGCCGTCGAGTCCGAGCCTTCTCCAAATCCAAAAGATGGACTAAAACCGTTGGGGGACAAAGCTGTATACGCAAATATACAACAATATACTAAGGGTATATGGCGGGAAATGAGAAAGGGAAGCTAGTAATGCAGGTGGAGGACTAAAAGAGTGTGTATACGACTAGAATATGGTCGTATATACATTGCATATACAGGAAATGAGAGGGATACAACTATGATATACAGTTGGTATACTTGTTGTTGATGTGCACTTAAAGTTCATAATTCAAAGCCTAAAACTGAGAAGCTTTATTGATGGGCTAATTAAGGGCCCAACTTCAATTCTTGTGTTTATTTTTTGTAGCATAAATTTATCTTTGCTTATTTGTATTAACTAACATCTTAATTAATTAACCTAGGCAAATTCCCTAAAGTGTTCATTTTATTTTATCGTAGTTTTCTTCTACTAAATTAATAATTTTTCACCTAATTTATATTGTCTAAAATGTATTAAATAGATTCCTTCGATTTTCTCCGTAAAACAAATCTTCTAAAAACTAAATATTTTATTTATGATATCTATTTTGTTCATGTAACTAATAGTTTACTTTGGATTAAAGTGATTTTCTCCAAACCTACGAACTAATTTGTTTTGAAAATCAATTTGTTTCAAAAAAATTAGCAAAGAACTTTTAATTTAATACTCTCTTAATATTTTTCAAAGGTATTATCTACAATATAATCGACTTTTCTATAACAATTAATAAAAAAGTAATTCCATAATCTTGATCTTTTACAAAAGCAAAATTTATTTTCTTAAATCCAAAGAAAAGATGAAAACTTAGTTTAATTCATGTAGAATGTTTCTCCTTAGAATTAATAAATGTCCTTTTAAATGTTTAAATAAATAATTGTTATATTTTCTATAAATCAAGTCGTTGCAAAAATTGACCACTTTTAGTTAGTCAAGGTAGTTCTATTTCGTAAACTATTTTAAACGAACGCTCCTAAGTGTCTTAAAAACTTTCGTAGGACGTTAATTGAACCCTTACCCAGTTTCTCTAGTTTTAAAGGTTTATTGTTTGAACCTTTGAAACTCTTTCAAATTTTTTCTTGATTTTTTCTATAAAAATCAAATGGCGACTCTGTAATTTTCTCAAAATTATTTCAAAATTTACTTGAATCTTTTGAAATAGTTTTAAAAAGGTCAAAATCATTCTCTCGCCAAAAGAAATCCAAAAGGAATAAAACATCTACGTAAAAGCTGTATAGCATAGTGAAATTTCTAAATCAAGAGCTACAACATTTCTATAAACTGAGAAGTTGTAGAAATATGAAAATTATATTTAATCTCAAGATAATGTTGAATATGATGTAAAGCTATACTTAGGGTCATTATGAATACTAAGTCTGAAACTGTGAGATATGAACTGATGCAACGATCAAGTATAAACATGTATTAAAAAAAACTGAATTACTGAGTATAAGATTATGCATAGTCTAAAAACTGCACATAATCTGAAGTTGAAACATAAACTGAGGATTGTGGGAGCTAACTATAACAAACATACCCCAATCTGAGTAAAATTGGGGTCTAACCTATAATCCAAGTTAGAAGGGTGGTAGTCCCTTACCAAGGGTACCAACACTGGCTAGCATGGATCCATTAAATCAATATCTCATAAGACTAGGGTGTCATACCTCTACTGATGGGGGACCCCTTACAACCTATGATGGAAACATAGTTTTGAAACTTAGGGACTACTACTAACGTCTCATGCCTAACTATCGGGGGAGTCGTCATCCCTACATTCACTCGGTGCTAAGTATTACCCCCAACTAAATGACACTGGAGTATAACTGAAACATGAACTGATAATTGATATGCTCATGTCATTGTATTCTTATAATAACACTACATCCATAATCCGGAATGCTCAAGAATATTTCAACTAGTTCATGCATGAAATCCTAGGTATAGTGTGTTCATAACCCACCAACACTAATTAATTCAACTGAACATGATAGTATTAAAAGCTAAACATAATAGAAAATTTTATACTTTAATCCAAAAACTAAATAATTTATCAACAAAAGAGAGAATTCATGATTTTGAGTATGGAAGGATGTTACTCTCATGAAAAAATATGTATTCATGGTTTAATTGCAAAATAAACTAAAAATAATAGGGAAAACTTATTTAGCTTGATCAGATTCTTCAAATCTTAACTAATATCATGTAAAACATGCTTGAATTTGAGAATAGCGTGAATGATATGATATGGGACTAAAAAATCTTGAATAATCACTCACTACTAAAGAATTTGTAAGAAGTGACCTAAAATAAGAAACCTCAAAAGTAGGTCAAAAATAAAAGACCTCATGAGGTCGCTTATCCCCTCAATTTATTTTTCTAATTTGTTTTAAAATAAAGACACCTCATGAAGTTAGTAAATTCTAAAAATATTCTGCGACATAATAATAGGGACTTCAAGAGGTTGAAAATAAAATGCGAAAAAAGTTAGTGCCAAAATAATTAAAATTCGTCACTAAAATTTTAAACATTGCGACCTCATGAGGTCGCTATTATTTAATAAATTAATATTTATTATTAAAAATAATTATCTATCGCTATTTGATGAAGTGAAAAAAATATTTACTTACTTTTTAAATATATATTGTTATAATTAAAAAGGAAAACAAAACACTTAAAAGAAAACTAAACGCAAAAGAGGGTTAGCTCCCTCTCTTAAATTCGAGCCTCTCTCAAATCTGACATCTGTCGGCTCTTTCATTCTAAGTAAGGGTGCAAGCTTTGATATTTTCTTATTTATGTATAGACTAGAATGTGAATATATGAATATCTTGGGTCTCCTTTAATTTTTCCAAAATGTGAAGATTGTTATGAATAATTGGGGGTTTTGTTGTCTTGAATTGTGTTTCTATGTTTTTCGTCTTTCTTAATTTTATTTCAGAACTGCATTTCAAATTTATGCTTTTTGATCGAATAGTTGAGGATTTTATGTGACTTTTCAAATTGTTTTTCGATTATTTAGGGTTTCATGCGATTTTTGGAATTGTGTATCTGAAATCTAGACAATCGAACAATTAACTAGCAAGATCTTTCAGAATGGTGTTTATTCCTTTTAAGAATTCAAATCTTCAAACTTGATTGCTAGTTGAATTAGAAAATTATAGTACTGGAATAATCTCAATGCTTTGGGATTGAAAAACTTTCTTTTTGTGTAAGGAGTGGTTTATCACATGTTGTAGTAAGGGATGCTTAAAGACTTGTTATTGTACAATATTGGTCATAAATGATTACTGTGGAGTTATCTGTTGAAGAAATATGGCCTTTTTTTGGTGTGTGAGCTATTGAATAAATCTCATAAATTTAGTCAAATCCTGTTGCTGAGGTCCCCCCTCACTTTCAGTGTTTACAAGTTTCTGTGGTACTTGTTCATGTCTTTTGTCTTATTGTCGTTTATCGCATTCTTGATACTTCTTGAACCTAACGCTCACCAACTCACCTCGCTTTAGCGTGTAGCTTAGTAGTTAATGAAGCAAATAAAAATTGTGGGAGCCCATTATTCAAGAGGTACTTGGGTTGGTAGGTAGTAACAGGTATTCTCTAGAATAGGCGAAGTTGGCGCAAGCTGGCTCGAGCACCCCAATATAAAAGAGTAACTTAAAGAACCCACCCTGTCCCTCCTTCACTCCTTAAGGAATCAAAAGTAGTTTACATTTCATCTTGCTAACATAAACCTAAGCCTAACAGTTGGAGGTGAAGGTGTTGTATGACTAATTAGACAACCCCCCCCCCCCCCCCCAGACACACACACCTAATTTGTGATTTAAAATTATTGTATTATGTTTATAGCACCTCCGTATTGTCATGCTATATTACCAATTTGGAAGTACTTGGCCGATTGGTGAGTGTTGTGGTCATGTTGTAGGTTTGATTAGGTTATCTAGGTGCCTTAGGAAACTTTTATTTTGTTGCCACATCCTCAGAAGTTATAATAATTGAAGAAAAAATGCGCACGAGCTTAAAAGAAATAGGAAAATTTGTATGATAAAACTTTGCAGGTGCAGTTGTTTGAGCAAAAAGTTATCTGATGTATAATACCTTATCAATCTTCAAATGCTTTCTTTGCTGTAAACTTAATATTTCAGAAATGCTCATAAAACTTTGGCACATTCAAAGTCACCAACTTTATTCCCATATTATCTAATCTATTAAGTAATTTTTTTAGTTATTAAAGATTATTTTTATTTTATAGTTGTGGAGTGTTGAGATGAATTTCTAGTAGATTAAAAGCAATTGTGTTAAATAATGGATTCTAATAAAATTCAAATAATAATACCATAGCGACGTTGTTGCAAACGATGACATTTCTACTGTCCATATTGTATCTACTCAATGACAAAAGAAGTTTTTTGTTGTTGTTGTTAAGGTAAAGGCCGTGGAGTGGACTATCTTCGGTTACCATAAGTTTACAAACATATTTCGTTTTGAGTCCTATTTCATATTTTTCAATCTTTACCTTTTCTAGGTGAACTATCGTTTCACGATCAGTCCACATTTTGTTATGGAGTTGTCTTGTTGTGAAGAGTCTTACATCAATTCTTTAAAGTGATGGATAGACTCTTTATATGACTTGAACAATGGTATTCAAGAGTTCCTAAGACCTCTCATTTTCTAATATTCATTTCACAATCTACTACATATAAAACAATATCCAATATGCAACACAACCCAAGTTTCTATCTTTCAAATGGATCAAGATTCACCACCTTATATCTCCAAAAACAAGAAACCAAACTGTGAATTAGTTCTAACAAACCATGTAGACTCTTGTAAGTTTTATAACATTTTGTCCCTTAAAGCTATTATAGTTATGATATTTTGAGTTGCACTTCCACTTTTTCCTTTGGAAGCTCCTGAAATTATTAACCAAGCTTTGAATACAGGAAATTGGGAACTGGTTCAGCCTATTTTAGTTGTTATAGCTTTTTTTTATGGATTATTCAACAAAAAAAAAGAAAGCTGATGGTAGTGATGATAAGATAGAAAATGAATATTTATATAGTTCAAAGGGATAATACACTACAACATTTTTGTCCTAAGGCCACTCTAGTAAAGCGTGGCCTAAAATAGCAGAAAGTGTGGCCTTTGATCAAAGGCTACACTTTTGGACTTTAGGCAACACTTTTGGGGGCGTGGACAAAAGAGGCGTAACCTTTGCTCAAAGGCCAAGCTTTTCAAGTGTTGCCAGATCGGCTACATTTAAAAAACGTGGCCATAAGGTATAAAGATCACGTTTTGTAGCTTGTCATTGGCAACACTTTAAAAATGCAGTCGTTCATACCTTTTCTACAACACTTAAAAAGGGTGGCTGTTGTTACTCCCTCTAAACAACATATGTTAAATATAGCCATAGTTATATTATAGAAAATTATAATTTTATTTTGTATTTATTTTGTATATTATTATCTTATTCAAAAAAGCATTGAACCATCTAATAAAGAACTTAATAAAAATTCAAACATGTAGATTTGTAATAGATTTTTTTTGTAACTAAACATGTATTATTTATCAATAGGTTACATACTCAAAACTTAAAACTAAAATTGAAACCTAGACATAATTCCAAGTTTAGTGATCAAACAAAAAAACTACTCATACATCAAGAAGCTAAGGCTAAAGATAGAGAGTTCAGCTCTTCTACTCTATTAGGTAATCTGGGAGGAAAACATGCTCTGTACACAGTTTTGAATTATTAATATCTTAGATCAACTTCAATGCCTTTTTCCCCTGTTGGAGAAGCTCTCATTACACTCCATCCAAATTGAATCAATGCAGAAGGTTAGTCTGAAAAGAAAAAAGAGCTAGTCAAAATAGTAGAAGAGAAGTAACGATGGAACAACTAAAATATTTATTTCTTGCAAGAAATATTGAATAAATTATCACACCCTATCAGATCCTCCAAAAATACACTAATTTTGAAGGATTTGGAACGCACCAATGAAATTTTTAAGGAGTCTGAGCAACATAGCCTCAAATGATAATAATCACAAAGTACCCTAACAGAAGGAGGAAGACCAGGAGCTGGAAAAGCTGAGGACACAAATAATGCAGTCTTGTACCTATTTTAGCACTAGATACTAGGAGAGGTAAAATAATTTAAGCACTCGGCAGAGATTGATCACGGTAATCATATAGATATATCCAAATCTTGATGTATCATTAAATCATACATAGTTTTTCATTTGTTAAGAGATTCAGTGTGCATACTAATAATGGAAGTAGATCATCTCAGCAATCCATACCCCAAGATGTCCTATGGCACCCCTCAGAACCTTCTAAGTTATTAGCTTATAACTCATTTAAGTAACCACTGCTAATATTCCCGGACAAGACAACTGAGCCCCTTATCAGAAAAAACACTCAATACTATAACCAATCGAGATAAACTGGTCCAAAAAATAAATGGTTACTTAACATTTGACATGTAATTAGACAAGCCTACTGATTTTCAGAGGAACAAACATAATTTAGCACAACATATTAGCATAAAATGAAAGGATGGAGACATATTAGCTTTTAGAAGGCACCATAGAAGCTGCTCTGCCCTTCAAACAAATACTGAAGTTTCCTTAAAAAGTAAGATTTACCAACACCGACAAATAGAAATGGATGAAGCTAATGAAAGAAGATGGAAAACTGCAGTAGTAAAAGACTACTTATCATTTAACTCATGGATTACGTAGG
This sequence comes from Capsicum annuum, assembly GCF_002878395.1. Classification (NCBI taxonomy): domain Eukaryota; kingdom Viridiplantae; phylum Streptophyta; class Magnoliopsida; order Solanales; family Solanaceae; genus Capsicum; species Capsicum annuum. The sequence continues at coordinate 35,630,926 of NC_061119.1, read as the reverse complement.
TATTAGCAGGTTGCAGCAAGCAAACTCGGCATGACAGAGTTGCATCGATACAATACTAGGCATGACAGAGTTGATGTCTTCTTCATTCTTACTAACTGTAAATAGATGCAAAAAATATTAGTTTTACTCAAATCAAATAAACTTAGCCTTACCAACATAAGTACACATAATAACGAGTGAAGGACCACAATAAGTTTTAAGGATGTAGCAACATAAACAACTATTTACAAATTATACCATCGAGAGGCAGTTTCACAATTTTAAAACAAGGCAATGATTTTATTAGAGTCAAGGGAAAGCCCCGATAAACAAGTGAATACAAGAAAATGGATGACTTGCAGAAGGGCAGGTTCTGTAAAAGGTTTCAGCATTTCACAGGGTAAGCTGAAGATATTATACCTATCAAGGCACAAAAAAAGAAACACTGATACCAAACAAAACATCCATAGTTCAATAGAATCATTTAGTCTTGACCAGGCTTTTGTTCTACCTTTTTTCTTAGAGAGTGACACTAGGAAACATGAAATAGCATCCAGCAGAGAAAAGAAAGAGCAGTTTGATCAGTTCAGCAATTTAATATCTTAACTCAATTTAAGATGAAGACCATAATTTAACAACAGCCCCGTGTAACTGTTTTCCAAGAGTCGAGTCCTGAAGACCAGTATCTGCTTTTAGAATAGTAGTTAAGTTTCATTATGGAAGGGAGAAGTTAAACCTTTTGTTCTACTGACCAAAATTCAAATGATGGTGGTTATTCGACAAAAAAAACCCAACATTTCTAATATTATGGTGATGAATAAACTAACATTTCTAACCAGCATTATATTGGGATACCTGTTTGGAAGTAGAGAGCCTGCTAATAATTCTCAGACTACTCGCAATATGGAAAAGGCTCTAAGTAATGAGCCTGCCCCAAAGCCAGTTGCTGTTTCACAACCTGTGAATAACACCAAAAATGTTTCAGCAGTCATTCACAGAAGCAACATAAATAACTATTTACAAATGATCCCAGCAAGAGACAGTTTCATAGTTGTAAAATAAGGCAATGATTTCAGGTTAACAAGTAAATACAATCAACATTTTCTCAACTCAAGCATGCCCTACATAAGCATTTTTTGCATTTGATAACGTTTGAATAGCAATACTTTTACTATTTCTCAGGTGTTTGTGGACCATGAATCCATGCCTCAATCCAATTAACGTCCCAAAAAGATGGCTATGAAATCTCCCGAGAAGGATAGTTTACTTTGGAACCTCTATGCTAACAATATTCAAAGGTAAACAAACTAAACAATGAAATCTCATTTATTTTTACATAAGCTTTGGAAGTAAAATAACATTAAGTGTGTTCTCTTTATTTCAGGCCTAATATCCAACATTTTTTTTGGAGAGGTATGTTACTTCACTATCAAATAAATCAGTGAAAAGTGTTCATGCTACATCACTATGCAATTATGAATATCAAATTAAGTTGGCATAAGCATCAAGCATCAGAACAAGTATGTCTGGCAAGTTCCCTTTTTTCCTTTCACACTCTCCAGACGAAATCATTAAAATAAAATTATGGGCAGTCGGCTCAATGTGACAACAATCGCGGATACTACTACTTCAGTACCTTGCTCTACAACTCTCAATCCTTTTTGATACTCTCGATCTTACTACACAAAAAATAGCAAAAGAAGTATTATGAATATGAATCATAGTACTAGTTCTACCGATGGCAATAACATTAATACACCAACATCAGGTGTTTAAATTCAACATATAACAACACATCTGCAGTGATCACAGAAAGTTCTAACAGAGATCTTCACATTCTCTTCAATCGTTTAGGAACTACAACATATTTCTTCTTATGAATCAAAAATGACCACCAAATTGAAGGTCCTTCTACACATAAACCCCATAAACCCCCAAAATTACAAAACTCAAAAGAACCAATAAATTTTCAAAACCAATCAAAAATCAATAAAACAACGAAAAGGATGTCCGAATTCAGCATATTTACAGTGATCACATAAACACAAATTCATGAATGATAAAAATCCAAATTCATGAATCGATCAAAACTCAAATTCAAGAATCATAAATCAACATAAAGGGTTTTCGAATTTACTACATACTAGAACATCTAAAATAATCACCGAAAGTTATAACAAAACTCGTCACATTCTCAATCGTATAAAGTGGAATCACAACACACCCCAAATTGGCATTCTCAAAATCCAAGAAACTCAAAAGAACTAACAAATTCCCAAAATCCATCTCAAAAATTGACAAAACAAAGTAAAGGGTGTTCAATTTCACTGATTGAGAAAAACAAACCAAAAGGAGAGATTGACCCACCGGTGGTTGCCCTTCCTCCCCCTCGTCGGTGGTCCCTTATTGGTGGCGCCTTCGATGGTGTGTCGGTGTTATTCAACGGCGGAGAGCTCCTAGTTCACTATTCAAGTAGTTTCTGATAGTTTAAGTTTTTTTTTAAATTTTTAATATCCTCTCCTATTTTTGGTTAATAATAATTTGGAGGGAAATGAAAATATTTTGGAGGGGAGAAAAAATTTTAATGATAATTTAGACTGCATTTTTTAAATGTTGTCTTTTAAATTATAATAATGTTACACTTAAAAATGTAGCCATATATATGAATAAGTGTTGAAAATTATATCATGATTTGGCAACATTTTACAAGTGTGACCTATACAATTAAAGACCACACTTTACAAGTGTTGCCAAAGGTAATGTGGCCAAAACTTAAAAACTAAGGTGACGCTTTAAAAACGTGATCTTTAATGGTATAGGCCATACTTATAAAATGTGGCTCAGATTTAGTGTGGCCTAAATGTTGTAGTGATATGCGGGAATGAAGGACCAGTTCGATGCATTATTTGCTTCGGAGAGGGGATTTTTCCTTGTCTTGGTGATGTAGTTCGCCCTCCTCGACTGCCCCTGTCTCTACCTATTTCACATAAAGTATATGGTCAATACAGAGATGTGATTGAGGAGCCCAACATTGATGAAAATAATGAGGATTATTATGTGGACAATACATCGCCGCGTTGTTAAAGTTTAGTGTTGTGTTAGATAATCTAAACTATGTACTTTATGATGGTTTATTTGAATTATTAAGTGTTTTTGAATGCAATAATACTTTCAAGTAGTCTGAACAATAGTATTCTATAAATAACTTACTTCTATGCTTTGTTCGTTCATAAGGTATTTAAATTTGATTTTCTTTTAGTGTTCATTAGATTGTATTTACAGGTGTTTTTTGTAGTTTGATTGATTGGTGGGAGATCTTGGAGCTCAATTTAATTGATTATATTGTATATATTATTGAATTGAATTAAAGTGGCAGTATTTGTAAAAACAGTTATTGTCACCTTTTATTTTGTAGAAAAAAGACCTCATGAGGTTGCTATTTCATATTTTCATTTTCTAGAAAAGATCAAGAGCGACCTAATGCGGTCTCTTTTTATTAAAAAAAATAAAAGATAAAATCAAATAGATACCTTATGAGGTCTCTTTTAATAAAGGAATAATAATTATGAAAAATAATTTAGAGACCTCATGAGGTCTCTTTTAGAAAATCCATGAAAAAACCTTAGTGACCTCGTGAGGTTGCTTTTAAGCAACCTTATGAGGTCGCTTATTAAAAGCAACCTATGCTTTAGAGACCATCTATTGAGGTCGATTTTGAAGTATCTTTTCTAAGGAAAGAGACCTCATGAGGTCTCTTTTTTAAGTCTCTTTTTCAACTTTTTTAGTAGCACTAAAACATGCTTAAGAGTGAAATTTATATCATGGGAAATTGAATTTAAGCTTAGAATGACAATTGGGTAAAAGCCCCAGTTTGTGAAAATTATAAATTTCATGAACAAATCATAATTTGGGCATGAGGATGAAAGGAGATCCTCATTGAATACCCACATACCTGATTGCTTTTAATTTTTGAATTGAAATTTTGAGGATTTGGTCTTGGAGATGGAAAACCCTAATTTCTTGCTTTGAAGAAGAGAAAATCACAAGTTCTTAGAGAATTTCGTGTGTTGTGTTGACAATGAGGATTTTGAGATTATTTTGAATTTATATTCAGCCTTAAAATAGCTTAAACGCCATAGTTTTGGTGTTTTGAAAAAAGAACAAAAAACCCCTTAGAAATTATCTGGATGTCACATGGAAGAAGTCCCAACGATTTAGGCCACAACTTGTAGAGTCTGGCAACGAGTTGTGGTTTGAGTCGTGGTCAGGAACCCAATTTTTGGCCCCTACTGTCGTGAAGCCAAGTCCTCCTGACGGCTCGTAGGGTCTAAGTCGTAGTCACTGGCAGCTTTAACAGTGCTTCAGTAAGTTGGCCATAACTTTTTATCCCAATATTGAATTAAGGTGAAATTTGTATGGTTTGAAATATAATTCAATTATCTATCTGTTAGTGGGTGTTGAGAAAAAAAATTCTTAGTAACCTAAAATTTATATTTGTTTGAAGCTGACTATGATTATATTCTTTACAAGAATTTCGAGATGTTTTGACTTGTGTGTAAGCTAGGAGTTACTTGACGTATTAATGGATGTCTAAATCAGTATTAAAGCTACCAAAGCATGAGGTTTGATTTTTGCATGAATTTAAAGTATGATTCAAATATTGGCTCTAATTTTTAGGGTGTTACAACTTCACCCATAAGGAATCTTTATGCAGTATAGGTTGCCACAACAACTTACCAACCGATGTTATGTTCCATATCCTATACCTTTGATGTTTAGTCCACCTTCTTTCTTGGGATGATAGATGGTATGCCATGACACTAGTGAAATCTTCTTCTTTTCTTCAGTGACACCCCCACAAGTACTCCCTGCATCTTTTGTCTACTTTCTTTAGAATACTCTAAGGTAGTATAAATACTGGGCCCCGAAAATTATACATGGAGAAGAATATTGCATTGATCACCTAAAGCCTTCCAACATATGATAGTTGCTTTGAGTACACTATCATTTTCTTGGTAATCTTATCTACCAGTTGTTTGCACTCACGTTTACTCCACTTTTTTGAAGGAAGCGGTATACCTAAGTATCTAATAGGAAATTGCCTAAGAGAAAAAATTCTTGCCAAAAGTTGTACTTTGACTTCATTAGTCACCCATGCCAAGAAAATGCTAGATTTGTACATATTTGCCTCCAATCCTATCGCCTCACTGAAATGTTGTAAATCCTCCATCACCCTATTAACTGAACTAGATACATCCTTGCAGAGTACGATGAGATCATCAACAAAAATCAAATAAGTCAGTCTTGTACTTTTACACATAGGGCGGAATTTAAAATTAGCTAAACTATTTATAGTCCTTATTGTTCTTGATAAATACTCCATTACAAGCAAAAATAAGAGTGGAGAAGCAGGATCACCTTGCTGAGTCCTCTCCTACCTTCAAAGAATCAATTACTTTCACCATTTACTTTAGTTGAAAAACTGGCGAGGTAACAAATGTCATTACCAACTTAACAAATTTCTCAAGAAACCCAAATCCCAACATAGCTTTCTTTAGGAACTCTCAACTAACCATATCATATTCCTTCTTTACGTATATCTTCATGAGACATCTATCAGAAGTTCTTCTTTTGTAATGCCTTAGGAACTCATTACATACCAACAAATTATGAATCATGGGCCTACCTTGCACTAGTGCAACTTGATTCTCATCCACCAAATAGTTGACAACAGGCATTAATCTAGTGCAAATCATCTTGGAGATACACTGTAGATTACATTACAGTAGGAAATAGGTCACAACATTCTAGCATCTTCTGTATTATAATCCTTAGGAATAAGAGCTATAAAAGTGGAACTAATCTAGCTGGGGATCTTCCCATTGTGAAAAAACTCATGGAAAATTGCACTAATATCATCACTAATAATTTTCCAAGAAGACTTATAAAAGCCGCTACTAAACCTATCAGGACTTGGACTTCTAGTGTTATAAATGCTGAAAATTGCCCTCTTAATGTCCTCAGTCTCAAAAGGTTGTAGCAATGCCAGTTGCTGATCTACTACAAGTGTAGAACCATTTTTGATGACCTCTTGTACATGGTTCTTTTTCTCCAAAAAATTCTTATAGTAGTCAACAAGTACCTGAGCTATCTTTCCAGCATCATATTGCCATATATTCATGTCATCGCTTATTTGAGTGGTTGCTTGTTGTGATCTTTTATGTTTTATAACAGAGTAGAAGTATCTTATGTTATCATCACATAGCTTAAGCCAGGTTACCATAATCTTTTGTTGCAAATGCATCTCTGCCAAGAGTGAAGACCTTCTAAACCTTTGATATACACTATGCTCATCTTTTGATATGCAATACTCATGGGATTGGTTTGACTTTAGTGAGTGCCTTTCGAAGATCTAGTCTATAATTTTGTTCCTCCACAATAATAGTATGAAAGCATTTAGCATTTAAAATCTTTAGTTGGTTCTTCAATGCCTTAAAATTTCTTAACTACTTTAAACATGGTGCATCCAAAAACCTTATACTTTCATCCAATTTCCACCAATTTCATGAAAAAAGAATGTTAAACCCAGATACTACAATACTGAAATTGCCTCTTAATTTATGGCTTGATATCTCCCATAGTCGCCTTAGCTGGGCAATGATCACTAATGCGCTCTAGTAGGAACATGGATTTGGTGTCAGGCATATTATTCAACCACTCTTCTTTGATAAACAACCAATCAATTTTGGAAAACCCTTCGTAAGTGGCACCTTTATCATTCTAGGTAAATGATTTTTCTCTCTGTGGCACTTCAATCAGCTCATATATTTCTATACACTGATAAAATTCCATGACCTCTGTCTATGCTATAGAGTTACCGCCCATTCTGTCTATATCATTTATCACTAAGTTGAAATCACCTAGTACTAGTCAGGGATTGGTACACACTGCATGATGTGCTACTAAGTTCTTCCATAGTTTCTTTCTCTCCTCTTTTGTGTTATAATCATACGCAAAGGATACTTTGTAAGAAACTTGTAATAGGATGTAGAACGCATCACATTTATAACTTAAGCAGACATAGAAACTAGAGACTTATATCAGGCCACTATGTAAGCCAGATTCTTCCATTATAATGACATCCTAGGTTAGTAAGATAAGACCAACCTCCAAATATGTTAGCAGGAACCTTATCAATCATATCTTTATTTTTGTTTCCAAAAAACCAACTAATCCAACTTGTTCTATATTGTAAAGGAGCTTAGCCTCCTTTTGGTTATTATAATAATTTAAGCCCCTTGCATTCCAGCTTAGTAGACTAACCATCCTCAGGATGAGTCATGGTTCTACTACCCATATTTCCAGCACTGTCCCCTGACAACAAAGCCTGAAAACCATTAGTGCTTTCCATCTACTTAATCTTTTATTGCTGAACTTTAGTACCTTTCATTAGAGTAATCCATTCACCTTGTATACTCTTCTCTTCGCCATTTTGTTGACCTACTGCCTTGATTATTGCCTGTTTATTCAGATGCGGCTTCTTCAAATCCTATTTTCCAATTACATCAATTGGAATATCCTTTCTGTAATAGACTATTCCTGCAGTACCTCTGCTTGTTGTTGAATCACAATAGGTGACTTCTTTTTGTAAACTTGTGCATCATGGCCATACATTTTACAGTAACTATAAAGAGATGGTTTCCGGTCATACATAACTTTTTATTCCACCAAAATGCCTTTCTAACTCCTGAAAACTACAATGTCTGGTAGTGTTGCACCTATCTTCACCTCTATAAGAAGTCGAGCAAACTTCAACCCGTCCGCCTCTCTGTATTCTTGTCCACCATTATTAGTTTTCCAAAGAAACTACCAATCTTACTAAGTCCTTTTGGAGTTCAGTACTTTTAAGTCTAGGCTAGGAAATTTGATTCATATAGGGATTGTATTAATTTCACCTCTTGTAAACTCCATGTCAGGTGACCAAGCCTTAACTATAACGGCTTTATTATTGGAGTGATAAATTCCTTCTTCTATCACATTATTTCTCCCAATCGCATAATCGAATCGAATCAGGATTGTCATGATCCGAGTTGGGGCCCTAACAATAATGGGCACCCCAAGCCAACCAAGGCCCGAGATGACCTCTTTATCCTTAGATCATAAGCATAGGACATAAAGAAGTTGCGGAAACCAACCCAAGATATGAAAGATTAAATAGACCATTAGAATAGAATTCATAATTCAAAACCATTTAAAATTCCATTAGAATAGAATTCATAATTCAAAACCATTTAAAATTTTACCCTGAACTATGTAGCGTTACACCGACCTTCAGTAACCCACAAGCTATATGGGTTTGGTACCCCCAACCGCCGGGGTTCAAATTCATGTAAGCCGTATGGATCAAGGTTTAGGCTAAGGTCATCAATAGATAATAGCATCCCTAAAAAACTGTACACTACTGCGCAAAGAAAGCACACAAAGGTCATCCATATTTCATGACAAGACCTCCAAACATCGGCAAACATGATTTCAAGTGCTGGTCACAAGGACTACACCTTTTCGGTGAAGCTACACAATTCCCAATAAAGCCTAATTAAAATATTTTCACAATCATTAATACATGGAGTTTTTCATTAAGGCACTACCACATTGGTATCATCATATAAAGACTCGCAATCCATTCATATTATGCCTTACCATTTCCATTATATTATTTAAACTCCAACTCCATTATAAAATCCATAACCGAAGCCCCCATGGGTGTTTCAAGAGTTGTTTAAACATTTCCTATTTTATATAATACAATATTTATCCGACGCCATAAATATTATGAAATTGTTATTTGAAAAGTGAACTTAGAAAAGGGCTGAGGCTCACAAATTTTTCATGCAAAATTCCATAAATTTTGAGAAACCGTATTACCAAACCCACCACTTTAAAGTGACACGCTTCAATTTAAAAATCACCATTCATACACAAAAAAAAAAACCATTATAATAAGAGAAAATTAACTTCAAGCTTTCACCACAAAACCACCTCAATCCTAGTTTCAAACCACTCATAAATAACATGTAAAATCAAGAAAGTCGATGCAATATAATACCAATTTAGATAAGGAGTGTTCAACATGAATTTTTGAAGAGAATTTTCCCAAAGATTAGAAGAAGAGAAGCCCTAAGCTTGAACCCTAGCCTTAAAGCTTTCAAGTTTTGTTTTGAAGATAAGAATAAGCCCTTTTTAAGTGATTACAGATATTTAAAATGCTTAGAAATGTATTAAGTGAAGGAGGTATGGTTTATAGGGTGTAAAAGGACCTAAATACCCTTAAAAGTATTTAAAAATAACTTCCTATTGAAGAAAAAAGGGAAGTAGGTCGCAACTTGATAACGCTCAACTTACATGTCAATTTACTGTAAGACGGTCGTCGTCAATATATTTACCTAACTTTGGAGTCAGGGTCGAATCCACGTGGAGCAATGTGAGTGGCGATTAAACTAATTTGAAACTATAGCTACAAGTTAAATTAAAACAAATGATACAAAAAATAAAATGGGGGGTTTTATTAATCAAACAATAATTAAAGATTCGACTTGCTTCAGAACGCAAAGCTAAAATTTAAATGGTTCAAATCAATGATAAAGAGAAACTAGGGTTGTGATCACTATGATTATTAATCCCCATTAAATAATAGTTATAGTGTTACGTTCTCGTGACTTGTGGGAAACACCAAACTATCAATTTCAACTATCCATCTAAGTGTTTCTCAACCTTCTTAGATGTGGAACTCCCTAATTCTCTCAAACTTAGGAAATCATTCTATTCATACTGATTTTATCTCAAGTTGATCAATCTTGTTACAACATTAATCATTAGATGGGAGCTTAACCTTCCCAAATCCTTATTGATAATTCGCTACCTTTAGTTTATTTCTCAGTTCGAGCAAATCAACATAAGATGGGATTTATTGTTTGCAACCAATAAATAACAATCATAACAAAGGAATTATCAAAATGTTCCCATATTCACTCGAACCCTAACCAACTATTAAGACAATACTGGAGCAATCATAGATCCCACAACCCTACTTGTGGGTTTTAGTTCCATACGAAAGAGAAAGCGATAACAATAACTGAATTCATAATTCAAAGTGATTAAACTTACAAAAGATGTAGTCAGAAATTGATTCTCTTCCCAAATTCAAGAAGAATATCCCACAACAAAATCAAAGAATTGAAAATTGAATTCTAAGTTTCTGAGCCCCAAAAAGAGGTGTGTTTTTCTTTTGAAATAAGTTCAAGATGTTTCGCCCCCTCTTATTAGAAAACCCTAACATATGCTTTAGCTACTTCAGCCTAATTATGGAAACAAATCACAGATTACAAATCTTTTCGCGCACAGGTGACGACGAAGTGTGATGCCTCATCAGGAGTCTGACGACTTATCAGAAATGTCATCAGCTTTTTCTCTAAGTTTGATGATTTCTGCCTTGGGATGTGGCATTCTTGACGGTTTATCAGACACTTGACGGCTTATCAAGAAATGTCGTCACACTTCTGCTCCCACTACCTTACAGTGTCTACAACTGAAGATGAAGCCTGATGTCTTATCAGATATCTGGCCACTTATCAGAATTGTCGTCGCTTCTTTACTTCAAGTTCTCAAGCACTGCCTAAGCCTGACGACGAGCCTGACGGCTTATCCCAACTCTGACGGCCTATAACAGGTTATCGTCACTTGTTCCAATTAAATCTCATTGTATGCCTAAGAATGATGGCAACTCTGATAGCTTATCACAAGGCTGACAACTTATCAGATAAATCGTCAGCGATACTTCCCTCTCTACTTGCTCAGAAATCAACTTTTTTACTTCTATTATTGCTGGTTCTCTTGCATCTTGACTTTTACTGCAATATCAAAGAGAAAATAATCAAAAACGACAAAAGTTGCTTAAGACTTTGCAATTAGTCTCAGTTAAAAACCTCAAATGTGTTAGCATCTGCTCACACATCACAACGCAGACCCCAACACAGAGGCCTAGCCTTGTAGTGCGGGGCCCAATGTGAGGGCTCTTCCTTGCGGTGCAGGGCTAAGGTAGTGACCCCTCGCAGGGTCCCTCAAGGTACAGTTCCATCGCGTGATGGATCCCTCAGGATGCAAGACCAATTTTCCATGCCTACACTTTACCCAACGCATTCAAATCAATCCCTGGGTCTTCTACACTGGATCTAGGAACCATGTAGAATTGTTTTAATCTTGATTTTAGCTTCCATACACCAATGGTGTTACATTATCCCCTAAGGATTATTTGTCCTCGAATGAGATCTTAGGATACCCTTAGCACGATATAAATAAAAACATAGAGGGACTCTAAGAATAAAAATAAATGAACTAAGAGAAAACGTAATTTTTGTACCTTAAACATTTTCATCCAATGATGATAAAAAAGAAGGGATATTTAGCTTTCATGTCCTCCTTCGATTTCCAAGTAAAATCCTCCACTTTTAGATTTCTCTATAACACCTTTACGGAAGATATCTCTTTAGTTCTCAATTTTTGAACTTGTCGATCTAAAATCTCGATAGAAATCTCCTCATAAGATAAATAGTCTTTCACAGTAATATCTTTAATGGTCACTACCAAAGAAGGATCATCCACACATTTCTTGAGCATGGATATATGGAAATTGGATGAACCTATGCCAAGCTCAGCGATAAATCTAATTCATAAGCAATGTGTCCGACCCCTCTTAAAATATGATACAGACCAATGTAATGGGTACTAGGCTTCCCCATTTGCTCAAACGTCATAACGTCTTTCATGGGAGTGGCTTTCAAAACACCCAATCATCAACCTCAAACTCTAGGTCTCTTCGCCTTATATCCGTATAAGACTTTTGGCGACTTTGAGTGATTTTAAGCCTCTCTGAAATCACCTTAACTTTCTCCATAGCTTGATGTACCAAATCGGGTCCAAATAATCTTGTCTCACCCACTCCATACCAGCCAATCTATGATCTGCATCACCTACTATAGAGGTCCTCAAACATAGCCATTTGAATGCTGGAATGATAATTGTTATTATTAGCAAACTCAACAAGAGGAAAATGATCAGCCTAACTCCCTTTAAGGACTGTGTACCTTAGTATATCTTCTAAAGTCATATGGATATTGGTACTAAGGTTCATATAGGTACCCAACCCCTTCTGAAAAGACTCCCAAAAATGTGAAAAAAAATTTCTACCTAGATCAGAAATAATAGACACCAGGGTCCCATGCAACCGAACTATCTCCTGAAGGAACAACTTCACATTATCCTCTCCTGAGTAATTAGTCCTCACATACAGAAAGTGACAATCCTAGTCATTCTATTAACAATGACCCAAATGGAATCGTACTGATTTTGAGACCGCAGAAGACCAGTAACAAAATCCATGTTAATTATGTCCCACTTCCACATGGGTAGAGCTATCTTTTGGGAGGTGCCACCCAGGCTCAAATGCTCAAGTTTTACCAGCTAACAATTCATACATTTTGCAACAAAATTTGCTACATCTCTCTTCATATTATTTCACTAATATATCTCTTTCAAGTTATGATATATCTTTGTCAAACCCAGATGAACCGTATATCTAGGCACATGAGCTTTGGTCAAAATCCTCTTCCTCAAACCATACTGCATAAACACCCACCCAAGTCCCATATGTGATGTATCATAATATACACAAATCCCTTAGTACCTCTGGATAGGGCCAAAATAGGAGCATATGTCAATTAATTCTTCAATTATATAAAAATGCCCTCAAAAGCATCTGGCCATAAAAATTTACCTTCATTTGTGTCAATAGCGTACGTGGAGAGAAATAGACGATAAACACTCAATAAAGCTCCTATAATAACCAGTCAAACCCAAGAAGCTCCTAATGTCGGTTGGAGTCGTGGGCCTAGGCCATTTCCTTACCACCTCAATCTTCTATGGATCTATTTTGATCCTTTCACTCGAGACAATATGCCCAAGAAAAGTCACAAAAATTAGCCAAAATTCACATTTAGAAAACTTCGCATACAACTCCTAACTCTTAAGGGTATACAACATAATTTGGAGGTGATTGGCATAATACTTCTAACTTTTGGAGTACACCAAGATGTTATCAATTAAAACTACGATGAACAAATCTAGAGTTATCTAAACACCGGATTCATAAGGTTCGTGAAAGCATACGGAGCATTGGTCAACTCAAATAACATGACCAAGAACTCATAATATCCATAACGAGGTTAGGAAAATAGTCTTGGAAATAACAGATTTCTTGATATTTAATTGATGGTAACTTGCATGGAGGTTTATTTTAGAGAAACATTTAGCACACTAAAGCTGATCAAAGAGATCTTCCATCCTAGGAAGAGGGCACTTATTTTTCACAATAACCTTATGCAACTAACGATATTCTATACACATTCGGAGAGATCCATCATTCTTTTGCACGAAAAGCACAAGAGTAAGAGAAACATTAGGATAGAGAAAGTCTTTTTAAGAAGGTCCTTTAACTTTTCCATCTCTTTTACAACCATCGTATACGATGTAATGGAGATGGGACGAGTACCAAATTGAATATCAATCCCAAAGTCTATTCCCTATCAAGAGGAATCCTATGAATATTATTGTAAAAAACTTTAAGAAACTCATTAACTATAATAATAGACTGTAACATGGGACTTTCGGAGTTAGAATCCTTGACCCGAACTAAATGATACAAATACACCTTGGATATCAATTTTTTAACTCTATGATAAGAAATAAAATTCCCCTTAGGTACTAGGGAACTTCCCTCCCACTCTATAATCAATTCGTTAGGAAAATGAAAAGTGACCCATAGAGTTCTATAGTCTAGAATAGCATAGCTTGAGTGAGATAGTCCATACCCAAGATTACATCAAAGTCCACCATATCAAGCTCTATCAAATCTACCACTACCTCCTTATGAAAGATGGACATAACACAACTCCTATAGATTTTTCTGGCAATAATAGACTCACCAACTGGGGTACAAACTAAGAAAGTGTAAAAATACTTTTGAGACCAAAATTGAAGTATATAGCTACATAGGGAGTCACATAGGACATGGATGAACAACAATAAAGTAAAATATAAACATCATGAAAGAAAAGTTGTAACATACTAGCGATGACATTGGGGGATGCCTCGAATTCCTGATGAATAGAAAGAGCATATATGTAATTATGATAATTTAGAGTCCCTGAAGTATCAACCTTAGCAGAAGGAACTAAAAAGTGGCAGTCGAAGTTTTATTAGCCCCATGTATACCCCTAGCTCAGGGGAATCTCAGTGCATATGACCTAGCTTACCATAATTAAAGCACAAGTTCTTCCCCATATGATAATATCCACAGTAGAGCTTCCCACAAAAATAACAAGGAGGGCAAGGTGGAGCCAACTGCATTATACTAGCCTGATACAGGGCACCCTGAGCCCTAGGACCATTACTAGGATGGAAACATCAAATACCAAAATGCTTGGGGTCTGGAGCACTATCCGGAGAATGAAAATTTCCCAAAGTCTTTTTGAACCATTGTTTGCCCTCTTTTCAATTGTTCTGATGACTTGAATCCTTGTCTGCATACTTGGTCTTATTACTTTGCATTTCCTCTATTTTAGCCTACTTCTTTTTATCATCCTTCATGTGTTTCATATAAACAACAAATCTTGATATATCCATGTCACTGCTTAGCATAGCACCCTTACACTCTAGCACCACGTCAAGAGAAAAACATAAAGAAAACTTTCTAATTTTGGACCTCATATTAGACACAAGCTTAGGAGCATCTTGGGACAATTGGGTGAACTTCAGTGCAATACTCCTTGAAACTCATTTTTCCTTACTTCAGATTCACAAAGTCTTCAACCTTAGCTTCCCCCAACTACTGAGAAAAGAAGTGGTCAAGGAAAGAGTCAAAGAACTCTTCCCACACTATTCGCTCAACATTTTTACCCCAGGCTTCTTCCCACTTCTCATACCATTGGTAAGACACCTCTTTTAATGGTAAGCTAAAAACTCTATGACCTTTGTATTACTAGAATGCATAACTCTGAAGATCTTTTCCATCTTATCTACAAACCGTTGAGGATTCTCATCAACCTTAGAACTCATGAAGTTAGGGGATTCAACCTCATAAGTTGACCAACTCAAGTGACCTCGGATGAGCTAGTGACAATACTAACATGATTAGACTGATAAGACTTCGATTCCACAATATGATCAAGTAGGTGAATGGACTGGTGGAACTTCGCATTTGAGACATCTCTTGATGGAGACTGTGTATGATTATTGTTTGCCCAAAAAACTAGAGAGGGACTAGTTAGGACTGGTGGAACCCTAATATGAGTTGTAAATTAAGGAGTACAGTCCCTATACTGAGTCTGCATTTAATGGGTAGGGCAAACCTCTTCAGTGTTTGCCCTAATCGAGATGAAGGCTCCAGCTAAATTTCTATGACCACCAGATCTTCGTGGAGGCGTGATCTAAAATGTGAATAAGCTAGGAGTTATAGGAAATTCATAGTAGCTATACTCTCTAGCAAAAAATAGTTTACGAAGAAGAGAAACATTCTTCAATGTCTCATAGCCTTCCCTTATAAGTGTGGTGCGCTACATACCAATAAATGGGACTCTACTCGACATGGCTTTGTAGAAACCTATTGAACCTAAACTGTACTCTAATACCAAGCTTGTCATGATCCAAATTAGGGCCCTGGCCGTGATGGGCACCCAAAGATAACCAAGCTTGAGATAACCCCTTTAGACTTATATCATAAGTATAGAATATAAAAAAGTTGCAAAAACAAACCAGTAATATGAAAGACTAAAGACCATTAGAATGGAATTCATAATTCAAAACCAAATCCAAAGAACAATAACCCAATACCACCTACAAAGCCTCTGTCCTTAAACATCCGTTTAGTCGAGACATGACCCCGACTATGCAAAAAGAAATCAAAAGAATAGAAATAATAAAGTTATTGAAAAGTAACAATTCCTTTTGGAGGATAGAGGGCTCATCACTTCACACCAGTTGTCCAAGAGTATAACAAATAACCTAACGCTACATTGGGTCATAAAAAAATCCTCCTAACCTACATCATGATATAATGTAGCATTGGGGGATAGTCACTACGACGAGTACTAACATGCAACCCAAGGAAAGGGATTAAATATATATGTTTATGAAAATCAGTCTTAGAACACATAATAATCCACCAAAATAACAATAAAATAAGGGATGGCGAACAATAAGCATAAAGACACAACCATTTAAAATTTTACCCTGAACTATGTAGCTTTTCACTGACCTTCAATAACCCACAGGCTATATGGGTCTGGTACTCCCAATTGGTGGGGCTCCAATCTATGTTAGCCACATAGATCAAGGTTTAGGATAAATTCACCAATAGACAAGAGCCTCCATAAAATAACTATAAACTAATGCTAATCAAGCATACAACGATCATCTATTTATTAGGATAAGACCTCTCAACATTGCCAACGTGGTTTTGGATGTTGGTCATAAGGTTAAAACCTTCTCGGTGAAGCTATGCAATTGCCATTAAAGCCTAATTAAAATATTTTCAGAATCATTAATCCATAGAGTCTTTTATTACGGCGTTTCCACATTGGTATCATCATACAAAGACTCGCAAGCCATTCTTATTATTCCATATCATTTGCATTAAGCCATTTAAACTCCAATTTCCATTTTAAAATCCATAACCAAAGCCCCCAAGGGTATATCAAGAGACATTTAAACCTTTTACTATTTTATTTTATACAATATTTAATCGAAACCATAAATATTATGAAATTCTTATTTGAACACCAAACTTAGAAAAGGTTTGAGGCTCACACCTTTTTAACGCAAAAATCCATAAACTTTGAGAAACCATATTACCAAACCCACCACTTTTATGTGAAACACTTCAGTTCAAAACTCCTCATTCATACACAAAAAAACCCATCAAAATAAGAGAAAATCAACTTCAAACTTTCCGTACAAAACCACCTCAACCCTAGTTTCAAACAACTCATACAGAACACATAAAATCAAGTAAATTGATCCAATAGAATACTAATTAAGATAAGATGTAGTCAACATGCCTTTTGGTGGAGAATTTTGCCGAAGATCACAAGAAGAGAAGCCCTAAGGTTGAACCCTAGACTTAAAGTTTTCAAGTGTTGTTTTGAAGGGAAGAATAACCCCCTTTTTGAGTGATTACAGATATTTTTAATGCTTATAAATGAATTGAGTGATGAAGGGATGGTCTATAGTGCGTGAAAGGACCTAAATACCCTTAAAATGTTTTAGAATAATGTCCCACTAACGAAAAAGGAGGGGATCACAGTGTGGAACACAACGCATAGACCCAATATTACAGTACACAACCCAACACTAGGCCTCTCATCGCGGTGTGAAGCCTAGCACGGGGGCAAGTTAGTGACCCCTTCTAGGGTCCCTTGAAGTGCGGGGCCATCATATGATGGCTCCCTCGCAACGCATAACCTATTTTCCATGACTAAAATTCCTCCAATACATTAAAACCCATCTCGAGGTATTCTATGATCAATGTAGGGACTATGTAAGCTCGTTCTAAGCTTGATTTTAACTCCTAAACACCCCAGGTATTACAAGGATGACACCGTTCTTAAGCATCACTACTTTATTAATGTCATATTTCCCCAAAATTCTATGAATATGACCATTTATGACATTAAAAGGAGGGTGACCTCCAAGCATATAACAAACTATTATATTTTGTTGGGAAAGGCTAGGGCACTATTAAAATGCCCGACAAGGTAGCAGTGAAAAAATACCTAAGTCTAAATATTCCCTTTAAACTTAAACCAAGAGGAAACAAACAAACTCAAGAATAATAATAATAATAGCCAAAAAATATATGAACCGCACAAATACGGTTAGATAAGAATAAAGGCAATCATACGAGACACTAAATTTACGTGGAAAACCCTTCGGTGTGAAGAGTAAAAAACCACATGACCAAAATTACCACTATAATCAGCAAGGTTTACAATATTATTCATCAAAATTTTCACCAAACAAGTTCTAAACAACTAGAAACAACACAACAAGATAGCACAAAAACTAGAGAATAAAAAGGAGAAAAACACCAAAAATGCAGCTGCTGTTTGGAAATGAAGAACATGATCTACAAGCCACTACATCCACCTTTATTAGTTACTAATAAAATATTGAGATGAGAGGAATAAGCTGTCCAAAAATCAGCTCAATCAGATAAGAAAAAAAGTGGGAATCGCAATTTGAAGTTGACTACTGTGGCTGGAATTTTAGGTGTGAAAAGCAGCTATCTTTTTCTCTTTTGGCTTCTAAAAAAATTTTTTTGTGGAAGGTGAAACAAGACCTAAAATGATCTATATATATTTACCATATTAATGGGCCTATCGGAAAAAGTTGGTTGGTTCAAATTGGATTTTATTTATCCTCATAGGAAGGGACAAAGACCCATATCGCAATAATTCTCCCTTTCCGACTATGTGAAGGAGACCGCCATCTCAGCGATCATGCAACAATCTTTAAAATTCCCTTTTGGAAAAGCTTTACACATTATGTCTGAACCATTATTATCTGTATAAATCTTCTCAAGTTCAAGCAACTTAGAATCCAACACATCCTGAATCCCAATAGTATCTCACATCAATGTGTTTAGACTGACCATGAAACGTAGAATTCTTGCCAAAATGTATAGAACTTTGACTGTCGCAATAAAGAACATACCTCTCTTGAGAAACATCAAGTTCCCCCAAGAATCTCTTCATCCAAAATAATTCTTTACGAGCTTCAACGGTAGCAATAAGCTCAGTTTCTGAAGTAGGTAGAGAAATACATTTTTGCAACCTGAATTGCTAAGACACAGCTCCCCCTACAAAAGTAACCAAATACCCTGAAGTAGACTTTTGAGTATCAACATCACCAACTATGTCTTAATTAGTATAACCACAAAGAATAGGCTTCCCTATACGAAAACATAAACTCAGACTAGAAGTGCCACAAAGATATCTCATAATCCACTTCACAGCGTTCCAATTTCTCTTCCTAGATTAGAAAGAAAACAACTAATAATACCAACAACATGAGAAATGTCTGGTCTTGTACAAACCATTACATACATAAAACTACCAACGGCTTAAGCATAAGGAACATTTTTCATATCTTCTTTCTCATCATCACTGGAAGGACACTGCTTCATGCTCAATTTGAACTGCACAGCTAGAGGTGTACTGAGAACCTTATTTTTTTCTTTGTTGAACCTTCAAAGTACTTTCCAATGTACTTGTGATAACCACAACTTTTTAGCATTTTTTTACGCATAATCTGTATGCTAGGAATCTGCCTTGCTGATCCTAAGTCTTTCATAGAAAAAGACTTACTCAACTCTTGCTTCAATTTTTGAATCCTGCAAGAATTACGACAAACAACAAGCATGTCATCAACATAAAGCAACACAATAATAAAGTCACCATCAAAGAATTTTTGCACAAAAACACAATGGTCTGAAGTAGTCTTCTTGAAGTCGTGCTGGCTCATAAAGAAACCAAACTTCCTATACCACTACCTGGGAGCTTGCATACAAGCTCTTCTTCAATTTCAAACATAATTCTCTTTTTCCTTGACTTCAAAATCTTTGTGTTTCTTCATATAAATTTCTTCATCTAAGTTACCATGGAAAAAATAGTTTTAACATCTATTTGCTAAACCTCTAAATCTAGACTTGAAGCTAAGCCTAGAACAACATAAATGGATGACTGTAACACTCGAGTCTGTACCCTAGATTTACACGAAGCTCCTAATCTTGAGGAACCACAAGCTAACCTATGACTGGTACCTGCTGCAATAACTGAATAATAATATTGTAATGCAAAAATTAGGCAAAAACTTGCCATAAGGTTCAAACTGAAAGTAAGTACTGGATACTGAAAACTCAATACCGATACATCTATATAGAATACTCTAGTCTGAAATGCCTCTACTGTCTGTACAAAGAGTTGATGGAATAAGTCTCCAACTAACTCTGACTACTGAAATACTTAAAAAAATTAGTACTAATCAACATATGAGCATCACAATTTCAAGGCTTTAACACGAATTCACATGATACTACATACATAATAATTGTTTTTACATAAATCTTACACTTATTCATGGAATATAAACCCAATCAAAATTATAATCATGAATACACTTGAATCCAAATCATAGAAATCATGAAATCAATTAACTTAAAGTTTAAATGAGTTTCTTGGACTCCAAGGGTGGAAGAAACCCTTTGATGTTCACATGACATATCGTAAAGCTTGAATTCTTAAAGTTGATGGATTTCCTTGAAACTTGGATTCTTGAATGTGATGAACTAGTGTTTGTTCTTGAAAAATTCTAAAGAGAATGAGTAAATTTTACCTTTTGGATGACTTAATTACATGTTTTGGGGGATGATATAAAATGGAACAAGAACCATTAACCCCTCTGGATATGGGTATTAATTACTAAAAATTGGACTAGCAATGCACAGATCGACCCGCCGCGTCATTGGAATCAATGTGATAGCCAATGCACCACGTCGAGTCCATGTCAATTCATTAGAATTTGCACTGGGAGCTGGAGGAAAATATTCATCGACACGATGGGTGATGCGGTGCATCAAGATAGCATCGATCCACTGGTTTGAGCCTTCAAATGTGCTTCAAACAAAGTCCAAAAATTCCAAAACTTGTCTGAGAACTCCTAATACATTCCTAATCATGAATTAACCCAAAAAATTGATATTTAAAGGATATAAGGGTCATGAAAAAGGATCGCCAACTTATGAAGGGTAAAATAAATCAAAGAATGAACACTTAGAGTAATTTTTTCTAATTTTGGGACCCCTTAATAGCTTTTAGAAGAATGAATCAAGCTTATTATTTTTTGGGGTCTTACAATATCTCCCCTTGGGACTATTCATCCTCGAATGAGGCTGACTGAGCTGAGAATACTGATAGACTAAATTTAGATACAGGATATGCACAACTGTAATATGATTTTATGGCTGAAATTACTGATATTCTAAAATTTCATACTGAACTTACATATCTAATGAATGAGTACATGGATGGGATTGCTGATAAGTTGAGTCTCGTATACTGAAATAGGGGTGGGCATCGGTCGGTTCGGTTCAGTTTATCAATTTTCAGTTTTTAAATATGCAAACTAATAACCAACCAATAAGATATTTTTTATCGGTTTTTGATTTATCGGTTATTGATTCTTAACGGTTTGGTTTTTGGTTTAACCAAGAAAAAATACTTATAAGATAGAACCCGTCTGGATCAAGTAGCAAAGTCGGTCAGACGAGGGAAATAGAAACGGAAATGGGTCGGATAAAGAAAGACAACAGAGGATTCAGTGAAAGTAAAGGCTTCAGTGGGAATTCATAGTTCAAGAACTCCATCTCCGTATAATCTTTTAACCGAACTTTTTTATGATAAGAATGCTTCAGAAATTGCATAAAACAAATGATTTACTTGGTGAATATAGCTAGGGACTCCCTTGCATCAAGAATGTTTTCTCGTTTAAGCAATATTGCACTTACATAAGTGTTAGACTATTCACTGTATTCAGTGACTAATTTTAAGAAAATATATGACTTATAAAAAATTATAGCTAGGATATGTGGCTTACCAGATGCCTAGATTCAAGTGCAAAAAAAGAAGAACTTCAACTCCACGTCAATCATCAAGAATGCTAGTATTAGCCAATTCTATAGAGAAATTATATTAATCAGTCACAAAACTGTTAACAATTGTTTATAATAATAATAATAATACAAAACTAATACAATTAGAATATTTTTACCTTGTTCAAGCTTTTCAAGGACATCTATATCTTCCTCAATCTTAGTGAGTACAACCATCAATCTTAGTTTCTCAGTAGATCAGGGGGTTTGGAGGTTTGATTCTCAAGATTTACAGCTGAGGAAATTAATATCTACCAATTGTCAGGGGGTCTGAGCACCGTATAATCTTCGTTCCTTCGTCAACTATCAATGGAGGAGCAAGTTATATGCAAGATTAGGAGGTGGATTCAACAAATTCAAAGAGGGTTTCTTACTAGGTGGACGTATCTTTTCTCAATGGACTGAATTCGTCTTTTGTAGAATAAAAACAATAGATATCACCTACATACTGGAGATTTCAGCTGGAACAAAGAAATGGTTAATTAGTACACAGAGACAGGAAGGAGAAAGGAAAAACAATAAGGAAACTTACTTTTGCAAGCTAGAAGACGAGGTTATCAACAACACCAGTGGGATAGTATTGATGATCCGAAGAAGCAGCAGGTCAAGTTGTTCATTGACAAAGAAATCCATGGAGATGCAGCGGAAAGGGAAGAAGATGAAAGGGATTTTCTTAGTTCTCATTTTGGAAACCCTACTAGATATTTAGTTGATATATTTGGATATGATGGGTCAAGTTGGGTCGGGTCAGTTGACCCTTGGTTAATAAAATTAAGTATTAAACCAATATATATATATATATATAATATTAATATATAAATAATATAAATATTTATATAAAAAATATAAATAGGGGTAAAATAGTAATTTTAGTGTATTCTTTTTAGGTTATTGGTTAAACCGATAACCCAATAGGCCTAAATCGATACCGAATCAATAATCCAATAAATTTCTTTATAAAACCAATAACAAACCAATAATCCAATACCAATAACCCAATAATATTTTTATCGGTTCGGTTTGTCGGTCGGTTCGATTTTTGCACAACCTTAACTGAACATGCATATCTAATGCATGAATATCTGACTAAACGGACTCATGAATGTTTGAATGGATATGCAATGGTAACTGGCACCATGTTTATAAATAAAATCTGAGCATGAAACTAAGTAAATTCAAAGAGAATCATTACCTTGTGCTAAGTCTGAGTTTGCAAAGAAGAGGTGAGGATACTTGGTTCACATATATGCTTTAACTTCCAAAGTAGCTCCCTCAATGGACTGATTT
Source organism: Capsicum annuum (assembly GCF_002878395.1). NCBI lineage: Eukaryota > Viridiplantae > Streptophyta > Magnoliopsida > Solanales > Solanaceae > Capsicum > Capsicum annuum. Next base: position 35,607,843 of record NC_061119.1, on the reverse strand, counting down.
CACCAAAGAACTTTGACTAGAGAAACTTTTTTGATCCTCAGTCTGCGAATCTGATAGTCAAGGATTTCTATTGGGACCTCTTCATAAGAGAGACCGTTCTGAATATCTAGGCCCTCAATAGGGACTACAACTACTGGGTCACCTATGCACTTCTTAAGCAAGGAGACATGAAACACTGGATGCATTAAAGCTAAGTCTAAAGGTATCTCGAGCTCGTAAGCTACCTTTCTAAACTGACTGAGAATTTGGTAAGGAGTGACATATCGGGGACTGAGCTTCCCCTTCTTGCCAAACCTCTTTACTCCATTGATAGGAGAGATTTTCAAATACATGTAATCACCAATCTAGAACTTGAGATCCTTTCTGCCCACATCTGCATATGATTTCTATCGGCTCTGAGCTGTCTTAAGCCTTTCCCTAATCAGCTGAACCTTCTCTAAGGTGTCAAACACCAAGTCAGGCCCTATCACTGTGGCCTCACCCACTTCAAACAAACCAATGGGATATCTATATCATCTCTTATAGAGCTCCTCAAATGGAGCCATCTGAATGCTAGAATGATAGATGTTGTTATATGCAAACTCAATCAAAGGTAAGGGGGTATCCCAACTACCTTTAAAGTCTATCGCACATGCTCGCAGCAAACCCTCTAAAGTCTAAATGGTCTTTGCTGCTTGACCATCTATCTGAGGGTGAAAGGTTGTACTAAGGTGGACTTGGGTACCAAGACCTTTTGGAAGGGTTTCCAAAAATAAGAGGTAAACAGGGTACCTCTACATGAGATTATAGATAACGAAACTCTATTTAATCTGACCAACTCTCTAACATAGAGTTTAGCATAGTCCTTGGCTAAATAAGTAGTATGGACTGGTAGGAAATGACTTGATTTGGTCATCCTGTCTACAATAACCCAAACTGAATCGTGCTGACGCCGTGTATGAGGCAAACCCATCACAAAATCCATGTTCACCTTTTCCCACTTCTAAGTGGGATTACTGAACTCCTATATAGACCTACTGGTTTCTGATGCTCAACTTAACCTTCTGACATGCAGAGAACGTAGCTAAAAACTCTCTAATATCTCTCTTCATCCCCCTCAACCAATAGATCTCCTACAAATCACGATACATCTTAGTGGATATTGGATGAATAGAGTATATGCACCATGCATTTCTGTAAGAATCTGTTGTCTCAGGTCATCTACACCTGGAACATATAGCCGACCCTGACAACGCAATACACCATCTCCCCCTTGGGAGAAAACCTCTATCTTATAATCTCTGGCTGATTATTTCAACATAACTAGGCTGGGATCCCTGTCCTTCTTTTCTTTCACGTCGGAAACCTAAGATAATTCTGAACTACTCTGCAACCATACACTACCTTTTGCTGAATTGAAAAATTAGACACCTAGTCGGGTAAGCTAATAAACTTCTTAAGCTAACTTCTTCTTACCATTTTCGACAAGAGCAACACTACCTATATACATCCTACTAAGAGTATCAACCACTACATTGGCTTTACCCAGATGATGCAGGACGCTCATGTCATAATTTTTTAACAACTCCAACCGCTTTATTTGATAGAGGTTTAGGAATTTCTGAGAGAACACAAGCTGTAGGCTCTTATGGTCAGTGAACACATCAACATGCACACCATAAAAATAGTGCCTCCAAATCTTTAAGGCAAATAATACTGCTGCTAACTCAAGATCATGAGTAAGATAGTTCTTTTCGTGGGATTTGAGTTGTCTAGAGGCGTAGGCTATGAACTTACCTCTCTACATCAAAACACACAACAAACCAACCCTAGAAGCATCACAATATACCATAATCCATCTGAATCATCTGGTAGAGTCAAAACTGGGGTTGTAGTAAGTCGAGTCTTTAACTCTTGAAAACTCTTCTCACAAGAATTTGACCACTGAAATTTGACCTTCTTCTAAGTCAATATGGGCATAGGGGATGCAATAGACAAAAATCCCTCAACAAACCATCGGTAATAGCTAGCCAAGCCAAAGAAACAACTGACCTTAGCCAAAATTTACACTTACTGAATTTGGTGAATAGCTGATGGTTTCTGAGAGTCTATAATACTATTCTGAAATGGTCTCCATGATCATGCTTACTGCGGGAGTAAACAAATATATCATCTATGAATACTATGATGAATATGTCCAAGTACTACTTGAACACATGGTTCATTAAGTCCATGAAAGTTTTTGGGCATTGGTAAGACCAAATGACATAAATAAGAAGTCGAAGTGACCATACCGAGTTCTAAAAGCTATTTTTGCAATCTAATATTCTATGACTCTAAGCTGATAATAGCCTGATCTGAGGTCTATCTTAGAAAAGTAACTGGCACCCTGAAGTTGGTCAAACAAGTCAGTGATTCTGGAAAGTGGATACTTGTTCTTGATCGTGACTTTATTTAGCTGACGGTAGTCTATAAACATTTTGAGAGAACCATTTTTGTTACGCATGAATAGAACTAATGCACCCCACTAGGACATACTGGGTGTGATGTATTCCTTATCCAGGAGATCCTTCAACTATTCTTTTCATTCTTTGAGTTCTAAAGGTGCTATTCTGTATGGCTTAATAGGTATGGCCTGAGTGTCTAGAAGAAAGTCTTTTTCAAAATTGATTTCCCTTTTGGGAGGGACTTCGGGAAGATCTTCAGGAAACATATATGGGAATTCATATGCTACTGACACTGATTCAAGATTAAAGGTTTCTGAGTTAGAGTCTTGGACTTGAACGAGATGGTAGACACATACCTTAGATATCATTTTCCTTGCCCTAAGGTAGGAAAAAAGCTAACTCCTAAGTGCTAAAGTACTACCCCTCCACTCTAGGATGGGGTCATTCGGAAATTAAAAATGGAAAATTCTATTTCTATAGTCAACTAAGACATAGTAGGAATGAAGCCAATCTATGCCGAGAATGACATCAAAATCGGTCATCTCTAATTCGACTAAGTCTGCTGAAGTGGCTTTCTAAGACACCATAATCAGATAGTTCCTGTATACCCATTGGCTATGATAGATTTAACCACTAGGGTAGATACTGAGAAAGGCTCTGCTAGAATTTTAGGATTGACTTCGAAGTCAACAGCTATATAAGGAGTTACAAAGGACAAAGAATCTCCTGGATCTAGCTAAGCATAAACATGCAAATGGAAAACTTGTAATGTACCAGTGACCATATCAAAAGAACTTTCCTGATCCTGTTGGGATTGAAGTACATAGAGTCTATTTGGGCATTGCCCACTGGTGGCATTGGAAGTGGCACCCTGCTGATTTGGGCAACCAGACTTAACTGAGGGACGGTTATGGTGGCTCTCAAACCCACCTGAGGACACTGTCTGACTCTATAGCCTGGCTTACCACATCCAAAACATACATCACTACCAGCTCTGCAGATATCCTAATTATTTCTGCCATACTTCTGGCAGAGAGGATTTATTTGGGCACTACTAACACAACCCTGGAGTTTAGGGCCTGACACCCTATCTCTATTGACGTCTCTAAATTTTAGAACTGGAGCTCTAACTGTGGACGAAGCTAGAACTGAAGATTTAGTGCAGAACTGAGAATGATTACCACTCTCTAAGTTAGGCTGGGTGAAGTTAAAGCTACCTGTTCTAGCTTTCTTGTTCTCCCTCTCCTTCTCTTTATTCTTAGCCTCCTCTATCTACTGAGCATAGATAATGATCCTGGATATGTCCATCTCCTTAATCAACATTACGATCCTACACACCTTAACCACACTATTAGACACACCATATACAAACTTACTCATCTTAGATCTGTTATCTGCTATGACATGAGGAGCGTATCAGGTTAATTGAGTAAACTTGAGACAATACTCTTGTACCGTCATGTTTCCCTACTTTAAATTTATAAATTCTAAAACTTTTACTTCCCTCAACTTTAGCAGGAAGAACCTATCAAGAAAAGCAATAGCAAACTTCTCCCATTCTATGGGCCCTGCATTTACGAACCTCTCTACTTTTCACTATTTAAACTATAAGTGAGCCACATACTACAACTGATATGTAGCTAGCTCAGTACTCTCACTAGCTGTCACCCCTATAATGTTTGTAACCTTCTGCACCTGATCTAGAAATTTCGGTGGGTCTTTATTTGACATTAACGTGGTAAAAGATGCAGGGTTCATTCAGGTAAAGTCCCAAATCCTGGATGCAGTAGTATTAGCCACTGGGCTGGCTGAAATGACAGCTGGGCATTCATTTTGGGCTACCATAGAATCAGCTAGGGGGTGAAAGCTACTCTGAATTCAGGTAGGAGAAATGTTCGTCAAGGGGCTTGCCTGAACGGGCTGAGGTGCTGGCTGATTTTTGGTTCTTCTTTCGTTAGACTTTTTGGAAGGCATGTTCTGGAAATAAAAAGGAGAGAACGGATTAGACTTAGAGTTTAACTTGAGCTCAGGTCACTTGCGCGATATGATTACTGAAATAAGGGAAACTTTTCCTAAAACATCTCATAGGCTCCTGTCCATAAGTGTGGCGCGCCAAACACCCATGCACAAGAATCTACTTGATGCGGTATTCTGACTTCCTAGGACTCTATTGAACTTTAGGCTATGATACCAAGTTTGTAAAGCCCCTATTCTGTACCCCGGATGCCACACGGTGCTCATAATACCGAGCGACCACAAGCTAACCCATGACTGGTACCTACTGCAATAATAGAATAATAATACTATAATTATGTGCAAATTAGGAACAAACTTTCCATAAAGTTCAAACTAAAAGTAAATATTGAATACTAAAAATTGAATACTGATACATCTGTCTAAAATACTCTAGTCATAAAAGCCTCTACTTTTTGAATAAGGAATAGATAGGCCAAGTCCCCAACTAACTTCGACTACTGAAATAAATTGAGTATTGAAATACTAAAAAAATAAGTCTATCCTCAAACAATGACGACTCACCACTATTTTTCTACTGATAGATCGGGCTGCTAAGTATGATGAGGAGTTCGTGCATCTAAACCTATGATATAAGACATCATAGCACAAAAGAAAGGTATGCGTCAGTACTTTGAATGTACTGGTATGCTAGTGAGATAGACTAAAGTGCATGGGTTCATATCCATGAACACTACTGACTGAATAACATGAGTATAACTGAATGAAAATACATGCGTGAATACGTAACTGTAACTGAGATCATGATAACACTAGATACTGAGTTTTGAATTATTAATTTACTGATATCTGAGTTTACTGATACTGTATCACTGATAGCTGAATGACTATATCTGACATTCCTGATTTTGTGGAACTGTACTGAGTTCTGTTCGAAACTGAGTGACTGTATCTGACAATCTTGATTCTATAGAACTGAACTGAGTTCTATATTGAGACTGGAACTCAAAATAAGACTGTGGGAGGTAATTATCTAATTGACATATACCTTTCTGAATAGATTGGGTTCCAACCTATAACCCCAGTAGGAAGGATATCAGTACCATGCCATGGGAAAAGATAACTATGAGTTAAGCCTCTCTGACAGAAAGCTCTTTCATCAACCCTCGCTAACATACAAACTCATATGAGATGTATCAACCTAAGTCTGGCAGGAAGATATCTCAACCTACGTTGACTATGTAGTTATGTAATGTAGGGATTGCTACTAAGGGTCAAACCCTCTGTTTGTAAGGATGCCCCAATCCCTTGGTTCGCTCGGTGCTGAATCCTACTCCCAACTTAATAGACACTGAATTGATTCCTAGTTCATACTAGGCTTGACTGAACTATTACTAATTATACAGTCTAACTAAAATAAACTGAGTTTACTAAGTTTTGTTGACAGATAAAATACTATTGAATTCTTTTAACTGACTGAATTTACTGAGGTCTGAACTGAATACTGAACTGGACTGGACTGATACTTAGTCTACTGAGTTTTTCCTGAGTTCTATAACTGACTGAGAGTACTACTGATTGTGACATAACTGAGTTTATTCTGTTACTGACACTGGCTCTAATAAACAGCTAAATTGTTGGGTATTAAATACCCCCAGGACTCGATAGCATGGAAAGTAAAGCATTACATGACCTTGCATGGCATAGAAATGCACACTTGTTCAAAATGCATCTATAGACGCATTTTATCAAACACTTGAATGGCATGCACTAGTATGCATTCTGACATGATATAATCTCACTATTTAATTCACATGAACCACTCATCAAATGCTTGGAAGTCATTTTATATGCACTTAGTACTTATCCACACATGAGCATCACAATTTCAAGGCTTTAACACGAATTCACATGATGCTACATACATAATAATTATTTGTACGTAAATCTTGCGTATAATCATGGAACAGAAACACAATCAACATTATAACCAAGAATACACTTGAATCCAAATCATGAAAATCATGAAATCAATTTACTTAAAGTTTAAAAGAGATTCTTGGATTCTAAGAGTAGAAGGAATCCTTGGATGAACACATGACATACCTTGAAGCTTGAATTCTGAAAGATTGATGGATTTCCTTAGATGTTGTATTCTTGAATGTGATGAACTAGGGTTTGCTCTTGAAAAATTCTACAGAGAATGAGTAAATTTTGCCTTTTAGATGACTTAATTACATGTTTTAGGGGCTGATATAAGATGGAAAAAAAGCCATTTACCCTTCAGGATGCGGGTTTTAATTCCTAAAAATAGGACTAGCAACGCGCAGACCGAAGGGCTGCGTTGTTGGCATCGATGCGATATCCAACGCGCCACGTCGAGTCCGTGTCAGTTCACTAGAATTTCTACTAGGAGGTTGAGAAGAATATTCATCTGAGATTATAAATAATAGAACTCCGTGTAATCTGACCAACTCTCTGACATAGATTTTAGCATAGTCCTCAGCCGAATAAGAGGTATGGACTGGTAGTAAATGAGCTGATTTGATCATTCTATCAACAATGACCTAAAATAAATCATGCAATGACGAGTACGAGGCAAACCCATCATAAAATCCATGTTTACCTCTTTCCACTTCCAAGTATAAATACTGAACTCTTGTATAGCCTCACTGGGTTTCTCATGCTCAATCTTAACCTGCTGACATGTAGAGCACTTAGTGGCCCCTGGATGAATTGAGTAACGCGCACCATACGCTTCTGCAAGAATTCATTGTCTCAGGTCATCTACACCTGTCACACATAGCTGACCCTAAAAACACAATACTCCATCTCCCCCTTAGGATAAAACCTCTATCTTCTAATCTCTGATAGATTCTTTCAACTTAACTAGACTGGGATCACTATTCTTCTTTTCCTTCACCTCAGAAACCAAAGATGATTTTGAACTATTCTGCGCCTATACACTACCTTCTACTAAATCGACCAAGATGACACCTAGTAAGGCAAGCGGATGAACTTCTTGAGCTAACTTCTTCTTACAATTTTCCACATGAGCAACACTACCCATAGACATCCTACAAAGAGCATCAACCACTACATTGGCTATACTCGAATGATACAGGATGCTCATGTCATAATATTTCAAAAACTCCAACCACCTTCTCTGATGGAGGTTTAGCTTTTTCTGAGAGAACACATGTTGTAGGCTCTTATGGTTAGTGAACACATCAACGTGCACACTATACACATAGTGCCTCTAAATATTTAAGGTAAATACTACTACTGCTAACTCAAGATCATATGTAGGATAATTCTTTTCATGGGGTTTGAGCTATCTAAAGGCATAGGCTATGACCTTACCTCTCTGCATCAAAACACACCTCAAACCAACCCTAGAACCATTACAATATACCACAAATCTGTATGAACCATCTGGTAGAGTCAAAACTGGGGCTGTAGTGAGTCGAGTCTTAAACTCCAGAAAACTCTTCTCATAAGAATCTAACCACTGAAATTTGACCTTCTTGTGAGTCAAAATGGACATAGGGGATGTAATAGACAAAAATACCTCAGTAAATCATCGGTAATAGCCAGCCAAGCCCAAGAAACTCCTGGTATCTGATAGAGAGATGGGTCTGGGCCAGTTTCTCACTGCTTTGGTCTTTTAGGGATCAAATCTAATGCCATTATCAGAAATAATATGGTCGAGGAAAGCTACTAACCTTTGCCAAAATTTGCACTTACTGAATTTGGCGAATAGCTGATGGTTTCCGAGAGTCTGCAACACTATTCTGAGATGGTATGCATGATCATGCTCACTATGGTAATAAACAAGGATATCATCTATGAAGAATATGACGAACATGTCCAAGTACTACTTGAACACACGGTTCATCAAGTCCATGAAAGCTGCTGGGGCATTGGTAAGACCAAATGACATGACTAAGAATTCGAAATAACCATACCATATTCTGAAAGCTATTTTTGAAATGTCACATTCTCTGACTCTGAGCTAATGATAACTTGATCTGAGGTCTATCTTAGAAAAGTAACTGGCACCCTAAAGTTGGTCAAACAAGTCATCGATTCTGGGAAGTGGATACTTGTTCTTGACCATGACTTTATTTAGTTGATGGTAGTCTAGATACATTCAGAGGGAACTATCTTTCTTATGCACGAATAGAACTGGTGTACCCCACGGGGACACACTGGGTCTGATGAATCCTTTGTCTAGGATATCTTTCAACTGGTCTTTTAATTCTCTGAGTTCTACAGGTGCCATTCTGTATGGCAAAATAGATATGGGTTGAGTGTCTAGAAGAAGTTCTATTCGAAAGTCGATTTCCCTCTTGGGAGGGACTTCGAGAAGATCTTTGGGAAATACATCTGGGAATTCATATGTTGTTAACACTGATTCAATATTAGAGGTTTCTGAGTTAGATTCTTGGACTTGAATGAGATGGTAGACACATCCCTTAGATATCATTTTCCTTGCCTTAAGGTAGGAACTAAGCTAACTCTTAAGTACTGAAGTACTACTTGTCACGACCTAAAAGGCCATGAGTGGCACCCACACTAATCTTCCTGTGGGAGAACCATCTAAATCAAACCATTATCCAAACATTTCATCAATATTACGATGATATCATTATAAATTAGCATAATAACAATAATTCAAGACTAATCATTATTAATGAAGAAGTCAAAAAAACTACTTACTAACCCCCAAGACCCGAAAGTCATCATACAAGAACTGCTAACAAAGATCATGTCTAAAGAAATATCCAAAAAAAAAGTAAATAAAGAATATTTCATTGCTCGAAAGATGACCCATGGAAACCAGGAGACGGAGTGCTTACCCTTGGATCAGGATCTGCTATTAAACTCTAGAGGTGACGTCATGTCTGAACCTCTAGAACTCTTTCTACACTTAACAAAAGAAGAGCATAGGGTAGTATCAGTACAAACCCCTATGTACTAGTAGGTATCATAGGCCAACTTAATTTAATTATACGTACACAACATAAATAAAATAACAAGTAGACAAGCATCGTCATAGAACAAATATTCAATAAATCAACAATAAAACAACAGCAGGTTAAATAGTGCTCATGAGCAAGTCACATAAGCATCAAGAGTATCAACCATACTGTAAAACATCCACAGAATCAACACAAATATGTACACACATGCTATGGGACTTATTTTTTACCAAATAGTCATGACTTGCAGGGAACAATCTATGTTTACAATCTATGTTTATGTACCATACCGACGTGGTACCCGATCCAACATATACATATCCTTACCGGCATGGCACTCGATCAAACATATACATATCCGTACCGGCGTGGTACCCGATCCAACATATACATAGTTGTACCAGCGTGGTACACAATCCAACATATACATATCCCTACCGGTGTGGTACCTGATCCAACTATATATATCCGTACCAGTGTAGTACCCGATCCAATATATACATATCCGTACCGGCGTGGTACCCGATCCAACATAAACATATCTGTACCGACGTGGTACCTGATCCAGCATATACATATCCATACTGGATTGGTACCAAATCCAACATATACATATTCGTAATGGCGTAGTACCTGATCCAACATATACCTATCCGTATCGGTGTGGTACCCAATCCAACATATAATTGTGGTACCCGATCCAACATATACATATCCATACCGGTGTGGTACCCGATCCAACACGTACATGTCCGTACCGGTGTTGTAATCGATCCAACATAAACAAGTATTATCAATATCAATTCATACAACCTCACAGCATACAACACAATGCACAAAGTTTATAAGTACATTTAAAGTCACATGACAATTCCATTAAGTAAATTTTCAATAATCATTTATACATGCATTAACAATCCAAACATCAGCAATTTCAAGCATGTCCGAATACCAATAAACAAGTATCTAATTTAGAAGCATACACACAATTAAGTCGAGTCTAAACTCCAATTAAACCATAAACCACCTCAATCAAAGAATCCAAACGCATGCTAATTTTCAAGGGTTTTGCCTTTTCGTAAAATCTCCAAATGATCAAAATCTAAGGTGTAGATACTTTATTCTGAAGCGGTGAATGTGAAACAGTGTAGAAACTGTTGTGCCCCTCTTTCTCTAAATTTCCTGATGCTATTGATATTATATATGGTAAACCCTAACAACTTAATTTCCTTCTTGTATTAACCACATAAGTTAATAAATTAAAACTTTGACCCATTAAGTCTCTAATTATATTCATTATTTAAACTACCCAACCAATGACATAACTTACTTCGAAACACCTCAAGAATCGATAAAACTATTTTGATAAGTCATAAATCAGTATACAAACTACGATGAGAACTAAAATAGGGAATATGAGAAAATTTCAAAAACGACCGGGAGGGTCGTTACATCAGATACAAATTAAACAACCGTTCATCCCCGAATGGCAACAAGAGATAAGAAGGGAAAATAAGGAATTACTGAATCGACAAAAAGACAGAGATACTTACTATGCATGTCTGCTTTGGTCTCCTAAGTGGCCTCCTCAAGATGATTCTTCCACTGGACCTCACAGACATAATCTCTTTAGTCCTCAACTTATGGATAACTTAATACCTAGTCGATCCTATGCGTACCTCCACCGCCCTAAACTCAGAAGGTTCAATTAGTATACAACAACATAAGGAATATTCTTCACCCATATATATATATATGAAACTATCCTATACTGGCTAATAAATATAGGTGCATACTCGTGATAGGTAATGCACATGCAGAAATGAATGCAAAGTACACAATCAATATCACAACTCATCATAACTGTCCTCATCAGGACCATCATTATCGTAATCAGCTTCTGACCTTACCATATATCAATACGTTATCAATAGTATCCTCTGGCTTTGTTGGGTATCAATATCATCACAATAGTATTTTCTAACCTTACTGCTGGCCTTATTGGGTATTAACATATCACCATAATTGTCATTACCGAATAACATACACTATAATACTCATAAAAAAATAGTCATATCACCTTAGAATATCTATTTATTCAATACTTTCCAACTACACGTTATTAGCTAACCAACACTTACTATAATAGAATCACTAGTTCGCTAGTAATCACATCACCTCTAGTTATTAGCTTAAATATTATCCTTCACATAATCCTTATTGACGGGATAGAAACTAACCACTATTTATTTAATAGACAATATCTAATATCTAGTCAAGTTTCATCACCAGACCAAAAGCGTTATTTATCCACCATTTATTATTATAAACTAATCATCTTATATCTATTAATCATTACTAAATAACGCATTACTACTTGTCACCTAACCATCTTTTAATAACCGACAACATTTATTATCTAACCATCATTTACCAACTAATCCTTGCTTAACTGTTCATTAGTTAACCATTTAGCAACTATTCAAAACTATTAACATCTCACCTCATATTACCAACATCTCTTATTATCTCATCGCATTCACACATAACCCCTCGTTTACTGACTAATCGACATCACAAACTTAGTCATCAATATCCATTAATCTTCACCTATGCTAGATCCGACCTCACTATAAGTCACACATTAACCATTGCTAGCTACCATGCTTCAACTAAGTAAGATTCATTAACTAATACATTAGATTCCTAGTCATCAAGTGCTATAGTCCCCTAATAGATAACTAGTTACCACATAACTTAACCGTTAATTAGGCATAACAATTGTAAGATCATATTTTAGCTACAACACATCAATTACTGATATAATACTTATGAATGTACCAGATCTATGCATACCATCACCCGTATCCAATCAATAAAGTCGTAAGTAATATACCACATCTTCCTTCGTCCCATACCAGAGAGATGTGTATAAAACATATATGTATTCATAAACTGTAACGATATCCTTTACACTAATAAACATTCCTCGGATATTCAATCATTATCATACATAGTCTTTGGCCTATTAATTTATCTGAAATAGTCACAACATCATAATCACGACCTTAAACCCTTATACATACCCAAAACTCATATCAATAATCATATTTATAAGTCATAGCATATCTCTAATCATCTCACATATAGTAGGTATCTCACACATTAGAGGCATAATATAGATAGACATGTAATTGTCTATAAGATATCTTATATCGATAGGTCATACATCATAATTACGAGGAATGTCACCTCTCTAGGCCAATTTGCATATATAAGAGGAGATGAGATTTTTATAGGCCACATAACGTATTTAGGAGGAATATCATCTCTAAATGCCCAATATCACTTCCACAGAAATTATCATAACTATAACTCACAACCTATAATCCAATAAAATCAATACGAGTTACCAAATTATGAATTAATCTTATTTTATGGTTTAATAGCCACACCTATGTCTAACATTCGCAACTAAGTCCACCAGACTTAACACAAGCTTAGGACTAAGTGGGCCAGACGATCCCACTTCTAATCCTCAATTTTCATAATTAGGCACACTATGCCCCAAAAAGGTATTTAGTTTATCTTCTAGATGCCAAGTAATCCATATTCAAGCCAAATATAGCAACTTCGACTAGAAACAAGGTACTTAAGTCAACTCTATCCAACTTATGATTTCAAGACTACCACACTAGCCCAATAAGACTAAATATACAAATCATGCTTCAAATACTTAAAAACATCCCAAACATAGGTTTACATTATAACCATGCTATGACTAATCTAAATAAGAGAGGGAAAGTAATAGGATTCAAAAGGAGGTATAATCATGCCATTTTATGGGTCCCATAGAATTAGAGCCTACAACATACTATCCTCCACAGCATTGTTAATATCAATCTAATCATCATACCTTAACCACTCAACAAGAAATATCCACCAAGTATCACTTAAGGAAAGATCAATCATGCCATTTAATAATTTATTTATTATCCCATTCAGGATCATCCTTAAATATTTTAAGAATGTAAGTGAGCCATTGATTTTGTATTACCACTATCATGGAAATTACTATCCTCTAAAAGTGTCATATATCAGCCAACTTAGTAGGATATATAAATGTATAATTCAGACATAAGGTCAAGTGAATAATAATTTGTCTTCTCAAAATTTTTCCTAATGCATAAATCCACAACTACAACTTATGTCCTAACAATTACTAACTCAATATTTTTCAATGACAAACACTTCATGGTCAAGCCAATCCTCTCTTATATCACTAACACCAATTTAGGATATACAGAGTCATTTTTTTTTCTACCTAACAATATTTTTATTATGGGATTTACTTAACTCTTAATCACCTCAAGAGTGGTCCCCATACCACTAGCACATAAGCAACGCCAAACAAAATAAATCGATTGTAGGTCATTGACAGTCTCATCACCAATATCACATTCCAGACAAGTCATCAATCAAATTCTATAGGTATCAATAACCTCTACTAGCTTTTGTCGCTTTTATTTAAAACACACTATTTTGTGAAGCATTAAGAATTCGTTCACATAAGGAATCAAAGATAATGTCACTTAGCTAGTCCTCGCAAGGAACCCATTATAATTTTAATGATAGAACGGCACAAAATTTTTAAATACGATCCTAATGACCGGACCACACAAGGAACCCTAAATAATATCAAATAATCAAACTACATACGGATCTATCCACAACATCATTACAAGAACCTCTCATTACAGAAAACACATATCACCTCTGTGTCTTAGTCATGTCACTTTTTCATCGTCTTTCCTTTACATCATATTCTCATATCATCCTCTCAATTCTCATACCATCAATCTCATCAGTATAATAGTACCAAAAATAAATAAGCACCATAGAATTTCTAGTTTCATAATAACAAGAAATCAAATCATTCCATCATATTTATCAACAAAATAAACTTAGTCAATTTTCTTCACTTAACAAAACAATTCACAACAATGACAAAATCTAGTAACACAAGTTTAGCAAAATATCAAACACAAGCAATTAATAAGTTTACAACTTTCACAAGTCTCTACTGATTAACAATAACTTTTAGACCTTATTAATAGATACCAATTGAAATCTCCTAGAGTTTTATTAAAAATTATTAATATACCAATCGAAATTATCAAGATACTAATTGGATTCAATATAGTAGTCCAAGATTAGGATGGCACAAAGAGGGAAAGAAAGGAAAATGACTTCTACATGCCTCATAGCCTTATAAAGATTGGGTGTGGGGCCCTACACACCAATCTATGGAACTCTACTTAACATTGATCTTATTAATAGATACCAATTGGAATCACTAGATACCAATTGAATTCAAGTAATAACATGTAAGAAAGAAGAATTTGAATTTTCCTAGTGTCCTATAGACTATCGAAGAAAAGTACGGACATCTCTGCACCATTCTACAAGACTCTACTAGACATGTTCTTGTACGATGAGATCGATGAACATAGGGCTTTGATACCAACTTTCTGACGACCCAAAAGCCTATGAGTGGCACCCACACTAATCTTTCTTTATGAGAACTATCTAAATCGAACCATTATCCGAACATTTCATCAATATTATTATAAATTAACATAATAACAATAATCCAGGACTAATAATTATTAATCTAGAAGTCAAACAAACTACTTACTAAAACCCCCAAGACCCAAAAGTCATCGTACAAGAACTACTACCAAAGATCATGTCTAAAGAAATATCCAAAAATAAAGTAAATAAAGAATATTTCATTTCCCAAAAGATGGAAAAGAACAAATAACATGACCCATCACAGCCTGGAGACAGAGTGCTCACCCATGGATCAAGATCTTCTATCAAACTCTAGAGATAAGGTCATGTCTGAACCTCTAGAAGACTTTCTACACTTAATAAAAGAAGAGCATAGGGTAGTATCAGTACAAACCACTATGTACTGGTAGGTATCATAGGCCAACTCAATTTAATAGTATGTACACAACACAAATAAAATAACAGGTAGACAAGCATCATCACCGAACAAATATTCAATAAATTAATAATGTAGAAACAATAGGTCAAATAAGGCTTACAAACAAGTCACATAGCCATCAAGAGTATCAACCATATTGTAAAACATCCACAGAATCAACATAAATATGTACGCACATGCTATAGGACTTATTTTTGCCAAAATAGTCATGACCTGTAGGGAACAATCTATGTTTATGTACCATACCAGCGTGGTACCTAATCCAACATATAAATATCCGTACTGGCGTGGTACTCAATTCAATATATATATATATATATATTCGTGCTAGCGTGGTACCCAATCCAACATATACATATCCGTACCAGCATGGTACTCGATCTAATATATATATCAGTACTGGTAGGGTACCCGATCCAACATATACATATCTGTACTGAATTGGTATCTGATCCAACATATATATATCCATATCGGTGTGGTACCTGATCTGACATATACATATCCATACCAGAATGCTACCCAATCCAACATATACATATCCATATCAGCATAGTACCTGATCTAACATATATATATCTATACCAACGTGGTACTTAATCCAACACACACATATCCATACCAGCGTGGTACCCGATCCAACATAAACAAGTATTATAAATATCAATTCACACAACCTCACAACATACAACACAATGCACCAAGTTTACAAATACACTTAAAGTCACAAGATAATTCCATTAATTAAATTTTCAATAATCATTTATACATGCATTAACAATCCAAACATCAATAATTTCAAGCATGTCTGAATACCAATCAACAAGTATCTAATTTAGAAGCATACAGACAATTAAGTCAAGTCTAAATTCTAATTAAATCATAACCTATCTCAATTGAAGAATCTGAAAGTAAAATAATTTCCAAGGGTCTTTCCTTTTTGTAAAATCTCCAAATGATCAAAATCAGAGGCGTAGATACTCTATTCTGAAGTGGTGAATGTGAAAAAGTGTAGAAAGTATTGTGCCCCTCTTTCTCTAAATTTCCTGATGCTCTTGTTATTATATATGGTAAACCCTAACAACTTAATTTACTTGATGTATTAACCACATAAGTTAATAAATTAAAACTTTGAACCATTAAGTCTCTAATTAAATTTATTTTTAAAAATACCCAACTAATGAGATAACTCACTTTGAAACACCTCAAGATCGATACTATCCATCTTCATAAGTCATAAATCTAGTTACAAACTATAAGGAGAACTAAAATAGGGAATATGAGAAAATTTAAAAAACGACCAGGAGGATCATTACACTACCCCTCCACTCTAGGATGGGCTCATTTGGAAACTAAAATTGGACAATTCTATTTCTATAGTCAACTGAGGCATAGCAGGAATAAATCCAATCCATGTCGATAATGACATCAAAATCGGTGATCTCTAATTCGACTAAGTTTGCTGAAGTGACTTTCTAAGACACCATAATCGGACAGTTCCTGTATACCCACTGGGCTATGGTAATTTACCTAATGGGGTAGATACTGAGAAAGGCTCTGCTAGAATTTCAGGACTGACCCCAAAGTTAACAGCTATATAAGAAGTTACAAAAGACAAAGAAGCTCCTAGATATATCAAAGTATTAACATACAAATGGAAAACTTGTAACGTAGAAGTGACCACATCAGGAGAACTTTCCTAATCCTATCGAAAATAAAGTGCATAGAGTCTATTTTTGTATTGCCCACTGGTGGTAATGGAAGCGACACCCTGCTAATTCAGATAATTGGACTGAGCTAATGGGCAGTTATGCTGACTCTTTGAACCCACCTGAGGACACTGTCTAACTCTGTGGCCTGGCTTGCCATATCCAAAACACATATCATTGTCAGCTATGTAGACATCCTAATGATTTCTTCCATACTTCTGGCAGAGATATTTTATTTCGGCACTACAACACTACCCTGGGGTTTAGGACTTGACGCCCTATCTCTATTGTTGTCTTTGAATTTTGGCATTGGAGAACTGGTTGAGGATGGAGCTGGAACTAAATATTTCAAGAAAAATTGAGAATGATTACCACTCTCTAACTTAGGCTGGGTAAAGTTGAAGCTACCTATTCTAGCTCTCTCATTCTCCCTCCCCTTCTTTTTAGTTTTAGCCTCCTCTATCTGCTAAGCATAGACCATGAGCCTGGATATGTCCATCTCATTAATCAATATTGCGGTCTTACACTCATTGACAACACTATTTGACATACTACACACAAACTTAGTCATCTTAGATTTGCTATCTGCTACCACATGAGGAATGTATTTGGCTAATTGAGTAAAATTGAGAGAATACTCTTGTACCGTCATGTTTCCCTTCTTCAAATTTATAAATTCTAAAACTTTTGCTTCCCTTAACTCTAGCGGGAAGAACCTATCCAAAAAAGTAATAGCAAACTCCTCCCATTCTATAGGCCCTGCATCTACGACCCTCTCTGCTCTCTACTATTTAAACCATGAGTGAGCCACATCCTCTAAATAATATGTAGATAGCTCAGCACTCTCACTAGCTGTCACTCCTATAATTTTTGCAACCTTTTGTACCTAATCAAAAAATTCCTATGGGTCCTCATCTGACTTTGACCCGATAAAAGATGGAGGGTTTATTCGGGTGAAGTCTCGAATCCTGACTACATCAGTATTGGCCATGAGTTGGATAGAATGATAGCTGGTAATTTATAAGGGGCTGCCATAGAATGAGCTATGGTGGTAAAAGCTGCTCTGAATTCAGCGTGGGTGATGTTGGGTGAATTTATGCATTCTAGCGCTACTATTCTAGCTTTTTTAGCCTTATTTTTAGGATGATTATTATGCTATATATGTTAATAATGATATAAATGAGAAATTATGTGTCCAAGTATGTGTTTATAATGTTTAATGGTGTTTACTCATAAGTTTTGATTCAATTCGACCATTTAGAGTTCAACCGAGAAAACTAGTGTGACTAACTTGAGCTACGTGTTTTTCTAGTCTATTTTTGTTGAGTTCTAAAGTATTTTAATGAGTTAATAAGGTTGGTAGTATATTTTTATATGTCAAACAACTTAGTTTTAATGTTCAAGGGTCAATTGGATCAAGAAAAGAGTGAAAACAATGAGTTAAAGCTCAATATGAATTTAGCCTATTCTTAGCTCGTGTTTCTAATTCATCGGTGAGGATGTTGTGTTATTTTGAGATCTTAATTAATGTGTTTAATGATTTAGGATGCTTGGTGCATGGATTATGATGATATATTAAAGATATAGAAGCTTCAAATCAAGTGGAAATAACTCAATAAGGCTCGGAATGCTCAACAAAAGCCCAAGACGCAAATTGGATGCAAGTTGCACCCCAGAAAAGTATTAGGCGAGTGTAGACTATACAGGTGGCCAATAGAGGAGTTCAAAACATCACTGGATTCATAAGACGCCCAAGGCTTTGGAAATATGGCACGTGTAGCTTAATTTGGAGTTTTTGAAGGCCCCGCGACGGATTGAAATCGCAAACAGCTAGTGGAATTTGACAGAGTTTTTGACAATTGTTAATTTGCATGTCTCCGCATCGCGCCGATGCCCAAAATTGGGATAATTCTGCCCAGCTGAAGTAAAATATCATGGAAACCAAATACAAGTCAATTTAGGACTTGGATACTATAAATATAACTTCTCAAACTCCGTTTTGATCATCTTGGGACCTGTTGGAAACCCTAGATCAACTTGGAACATCATTGGAGGATACTAGATCATATTTTTAGGTTTTTTCATACTTTAATTTAGTTTTTTTAATGGTTTGTATCATCATTCCAAGGGATTGGATGATGAATATTTCCAGTAAAGACTAAAACCCTCTTTCCCGGGTTGAGGCCAAGAACATGAATACTTTTTAATATTCTTTATTGTAGTTTAATTTTGGATTATTATTTGGCTTATTTTTAATTTATTGATCCTACTATTTTAATGATTAGCTACCATTAGAATAAATCTATATTTTTATGTGAATCAGGGAAGAGAATCATAAGATTGAAAGAAGAAATTAGGGAACAAGGTTCTTATTCTTTTATTAAAAAAGGGATTCGAATTAGCATCTAGGATAGGGATATACCTAGAAGCCTTGTTTGGTTCAATTGCAAGAATATAACTTATTGAATCTAGAAGAATTATTATATCTCTGTGGGATTTGTAGTTGCAACATTCCATAGATAGAAGATTTGAGGTCGGGAGACCAAGATCGTGGCATAACCCTTGCGAATCATCAATCCGATAACCAACTAAACTGCAATAGGAATAAAGATTTGTATGATTGTGAGAAATTCCTCAACCCTGGGCTTTCTTCCATTGATGGTCCCAAGTATTTTATTTTTACTCATTAGTTTATATTATTTTTAATTTACAAAATTAAATCTTTATTTGTTACTCTCCTCAATTAGTTAAACTAGAATTAGATAGACGGTGAACGCAAGTCCCTGAGAGATCGATACTTGGGCTTTGTGAAAGCCAATTTACTACTTGATAAGACCACGTACACTTGCGTGTATGCTTGGTTGCTGTCAAGTTTTTGGCGCCATTGCCGGGGATCGAACTTGGATCACCTTGCGTGACAGATGGGTCCCTGAGAGATCGATAATTGGTCTTCCTTGAAGCCACTATATTACTTGATAAGACATGGTACACTTTCGTGTACGCTTGTGTACTGTCAAGTTTTTAGCGCCATTTCCAGGGACTTGTAATTAGGCAACTATCTTAATTTTAGTTTTTCTATATTGAATTGTTAATATTTTTTTGTTTTTTTGTTTCTTTTTTTTTTCTTTATTTCTATTTTTCTCACACTCTTCTTGAGATGTCATTCTTAGATAATGGTTTTTGAGGGATGATGATTCTTGTCATTTTTGTGGAGGACCTCACCATGAGGCTTTTTGTCCAAATTTTGATCCAAGCATTTGAAGGGGACCTGTTTGTTTCCAAACTTTGGAGCAACCCACATGTTGGTGTGTGGTTTGTTATAGTCTATATCACTCTGCAGATATGTGTGCTTTTACTCCTGATTTTGTTATGTTTATGGAGATAACTATGGAGTTAAGGATATACTACCACTACCATAAGAATCGCAGCCACTCGACTATCATCTTTCTTTTGAGACTGAAATTGAGAAGGTGAATAAGAGTAAGAGTATTGAGGATAGTATAAATTTTGAAGTAGGATTTATTGGGCCGTACTCCAAGCATTTTTCTACATTATGTTTAGATGATGTCTTGTCTGTGGAATCATTTAAAATAGTAGAAGAGTGTGAAGATGAGGAACAAGAATCGTATATTCTTGATTTTACACCGGATAAGAAATATAAAAACACACCTCAGCTCAAGGTCGAGTGGTTCATCATGCATCATCCATTACTCGATTCATTGATCTCTGTACCACCTCCATATGATCAAGGCAAAAAGATGAATGCGATATTGGGGGTGAAATTCATATCCTCAAGGTGGAGGAAAAAGTTGATTGGGTCGTGCCACGACACTAAATTTGGCACTTCTTCGGAGGCAACCCAAGTTAAGTAGGTTTTATTTTCAATTTTTATTGTTTATTTTATGTAGTTTTTTATTTTTGGTTTTGTCATAGGTTAATGGAAAGTCTGAGTACCATAAACTTGACCTTGAAGCATGGCAAAGATGGAGCGTGGGGTTCCAGGAATCCCCTCTTTATGAAGATGCTACTAGCTAGGCCTAGGAGCCTCAAGGAGTATTTTTATTTCTTACTTGTAAATTCACTTTGGGGAAAAAGTAGATTTTTAAGTGTTGGGTGGGGAAATTCCCAAATTTTGACTTAATTTAAAAAAAAAATTAGGTTAGAAATAAGTGAGATATTCTTGTTGGTTCTATTTTTGATTGCATAATGCAAGAGGGTTTGTTGAAAAAAGCATGTTAATTGAATGAATTACTATTTTTGAGAATCTTAGGCTCATGTTTTATGACTCTACTATTTGTTGGCTTAATTTTGAATTCATGCTACTGTTTGGTCGGTTGTCTATGATGATCATATTGAGTTGAGCATGTGCCATGTGTGTGTGAGATTTTTGTGTATTCCTTGTTGCATGTGATGTCTAGAACTTGCCCGGTATATGTGTAAAGCAAAATAAAGAATGTGGGTTTAGGAGATGATATAGGCATTTCTTTGATAACAATGTTTTATACCTTTTTTTTACGTACCCTTGTGCATTATCCTAGTTAAACCCCATTGAGACTTTAGCTTTTTCTTTGGTAACCTCATAAGTAGCCTAATCCCTTCTTGGATAGACCATAATTTGATCCAAAAAGCTTCTAAGTGCTTTAATTGAAAAAGAAAATGAATTTAAGAAAGGAGTTTGAGAAATTAAAGAATAAAAAGGTGAAATTGATGCCCTAAGGTAATAGTTATTGGTGTATAATTGATGTGTGGTGGATGGTTGTGATATAATTTATGCTGAAAATATTGCCATGATTGTGAAGAAAGAGAAAAATTGATTCATGTGGTAGTAAACTATGTGTCCACCAAGTGTTTATGAAAATACTTAAAAGAGATGGGGCAAAAATAATAGAGATGGGTAGACAAAAGTGGTATAATTTGGTTGTTGGAGATTGGTTTTAAATGTATAATGTAGTGTATTAAAGCGCTTAGAGAGGTCAGTCACTATTCTTGACCAAAATAGTTCCTACCTGTCCCTTAGCCTACATTACAATCCAAAAAAATCCTAATTGATCCTAAGCTTTACATTCGATTATTAGTGGAACACTACACTAAGGTCAAGCCTATGGTTCATTATGTGTAACTTGTGAATTCTTTGTGAGAGTGAGCGTAATTTGATTGTTGTACCCATTACATTATGAATTGCATTATTTTGAGTGATTGTGGGTAACTCTCTTATTGTGAGGGGCACATGTTTGATGAATATGGGTGATTTGTAAGATGTTTTTAACTGAATTATGTGCATGAGTTTTGTACTTGTGGAGTCCATTCTTGAGGATAGGATGTTTTGGAAGTAGGATTCTTGAGCTTTCAATTGTGCATAACATGCTTAGTGTAGAAACTTGCATTCCATGTAGTCATTGTAGTTCTAGCTTGAGTGTCTTGCATGTAGTATAAGTGTGGATTCTGTTCAGCTCATGGTGTTTATAGTTAATAATTGTTCGAGGACGAACAAGGCTTTAAGTTTGGGGTGGTGATGTTGGGTGAATTCTAGCGCTACTATTCTAGCTTATTTAGCCTTGTTTTGAGGATGATTATTATGCTATATATGTTAATAATGATATAAATGATCAATTATGTGTCCAAGTATGTGTTTACAATGTTTAATGGTGTTTCCCCACAAGTTTTGATTCAATTCGACCATTTAGAGTTCAACCGAGAAAACTAGTGTGACTAGATTGAGCTAGGTGTTTTTCTAGTCTATTTGTTTTGAGTTCTAATGTATTTTAATGAGTTACTAAGGTTTTTAGTATGTTTTTATATGTGAAACAACTTATTTATAATGTTCAAGGGTTAATTGGATCATGAAAAGAGTGAAAACAATGAGTTAAAGCTCAATATGAATTTAGCCTATGCTTAGCTCGTGTTTCTAGTTCATCGGTGAGGATGTTGTGTTGTTTTGATCTCTTAATTGATGTTTTTAACGATTTAGGATGCTTGGTACATGTATTATGCTGATATATTAAGGATATACAAGCTTCAAATCAAGTGGAAATAACTCAATAAGGCTCGGAATGCTCAACAAAAGCACAAGATGCAAGTTGGACCCCGGAAAATTATTGGGAGAGTATGGAATGTACAGGTGGAAAATAGAGTATTTCAAAACATCACTTGATTCATAATAGGCCCAAGGTTTTGGAAATATGGCGCGTATAGCTTAATTTGGAGTTTCCAAAGGCCCCGCAATGCGTTGAAATCTGGAATAGCTACTGAAATTTGGCAGATTTTTTGATAATTGTGAATTTGCATGTCTCCGCATCGCGCTGATGCCCAAAATGGGTATAATTCTGCCCAGCTGAAGTAAAATAGCATGGAAACCAAATACAAGTCGGTTTATGACTTGTATACTATAAATATAACGTCTCAAAATCCGTTTTGATTATGTTGGGATCTCTTGGAAACCCTAGATCAACTTGGAACATCATTGGAGGATACCACAACTTATTTTTAGGTTTTTTTCGTTCTTTAATTTAGTTTTTTTTTATGGTTTTTATCATCATTCCAAGGGATTTGATGATGAATATTTCCATTAAAGACTAAAAACCTCTTTCCGGGGTTGAGGCCAAGAACATGAATACTTTTTAATATTCTTTATTGTAGTTTAATTTTGGATTATCATTTGGGTTGTTCTTAATTTTTTGAGCCTACTATTTTAATGATTAGCTACCATTAGAATAAATCTATATTTTTATGTGAATCCGGGAGGAGAATCATAAGATAGAATGAAGAAATTAGGGAACAAGGTTTTTATTCTTTTATGAAATAAGGAATTTGAATTAGCCTCTAGGATAGGGATATACCTAGAAGCCTTGTTTGGTTCAATTGCAAGAAGATAACTTATTGAATCTAGAATAATTATTGTATCTCTGTGGGAGTTGTAGTTACAATATTCAATAGATAGAATATTTGAGGTCGGGAGACCAAGATCGTGGCATAGCCCTTGCGAATCATCAATCCGATAACCAACTAAACTGCGATAGGAATAGAGATTTGTATGATTGTTCGAAATGCCTCAACCCTGGGCTTTCTTCCATTGATTGTCCCAAGTATTTTATTTTTATGCATTATTTTAGATTAGTTTTAATTTAAGAAATTACAACTTTATTTGTTACTCTCCTCAATTAGTTAAACTAAAATTAGATAGGCGGCGAACGCAAGTCCCTGAGAGATCGATACTTGGGCTTTCTTAAAGCCACTTTACGACTTGATAAGACCACGTACACGTGTGTGTGTGCTTGGGTGATGTCAGTGGGAGATATGTTCGTCCAGGGCATCTGCTTGAATGGGCTGAGGTGCTAACTGATTTTTGGTTCTCCTTTTATTAGACTTTTTGGAAGGCATGTTCTGTAAACGAAAAGGAAAGAACGGATTAGACTGAGAGTTTAACTTGAGATCTTGTTCACTCACATGGCATGATTATTGAAAGAAGCAAAAATTTTCCTAAAACATCTCTTAGCCTTCTGTTCATAAGTGTGGCGCTCTACACACTCATGCATAAGACTCTACTAGATGCGGCTTTCAGACTTCCTAGGACTCTATTGAACCTTAGGCTCTGATACCAAGTTTGTAACGCCCTCATTCTGTACCTCGAATGCTACACGGGATTCATAATCCCGAGGGACCACAATCTAACCCATGACCAGTACTTGCTACAATAATTGAATAATAATACTATAATTATGCGGAAATTAGGCAGAAACTTGCCATAAGGTTCAAACTAAAAGTAAATATTGAATACTGATGCATCTGTCTGAAAAGTATCTAGTGTCTGAACAATGAGCTAACAGGAGAAGTCCCAACTAAATTTGACTACTGAAATAACTTGAGTACTGAAATACTGAAAAAAATAAGTCTGTCCTCGAATAATGAGAACTCACCACTAGTTTTCTGCTGATGGATCGGGTTGCGACGTTTTATCTGGAGCCCATGCTTCTGAACCTATGATATAAGACATCATAGTGTAAAAGAAAGGTATGAGTTAGTACTTTGATTGTACTGGTATGCTAGTGAGGTAGACTGAAGTGCATGGGTTCATATCCATGAACACTACTGACTAAATAACAAGATTATAACTGAATAAGAATACATGCATGAATACGTAAACTGTAACTGAGATCATAATAACACTAGATGCTGAGTTCTGGATTACTCATTTACTGATATCTAAGTTTACTGATACTATATAACTGATAGCTGAATGACTGTATTTGACAGTCCTGATTCTGTGGAACTGTGCTGGGTTTTGTACTGAAATTAGTGACTGTATTTGATAGTCCTAATTCTATAGAACTGAACTGAGTTCTATACTGAGACTGGAACACAAACTGAGACTGTGGGAGGTAATCACTTAACGGACATACCGCTTTGTGAATAGATTAAGGTCCAACCTATAACCCCACTTGGAAGGGTGTCAGTACCGTTCCATGGGTAAAGATAACTGTGAGTTAACCCTCTCTGACAGAAAGCTCTTTCATCAATCCTCACTTCCAGGAAAATTTGTATGAGATGTATAAACCCTAGTTTGGCAAGAAGATATCTCAACTAAAGCTGGCTACGTAGTTTTGTAACACAGGGATTGCTACTAAGGGTCAAACCTTCTGCTGGCAGGAATACCCCCATCCCTGAGTTTTCTCGGTGCTGAATCCTACTCCCAACTGAATAGACACTAAATTGATTCCTAGTTCATACTAGGCTTGACTGAACGGTTACTGATTATACTTTCTAATGGAATTGAACTGAGTTCATTGAGTTCTGTTGACTGACGAAATACTATTGAATTCTTTGAACTAACTAAATTTACTGAGGTCTGAACTGAATACTGAACTAGACTGGACTGATACTGAGTCTACTGAGTTTTTCCTGAGTTTTGTAACTGATTGAGAGTACTACTGATCTTGACATATATGAGATTATTCAATAACTGACACTGGCTCTACGTAAACAACTAAATTGTTGGGTATTAAATACCCCTAGGACTCGATAGCATGAAAAGTAAAGCATCACATGATCTTGCATAGAATAGGAATGCACACTTGTTTATAATGCATCTGTAGAGGCATTTTATCAAATACTTGAATGGCATGCACTAGTATACATGCTAACATGATATAATCTCACTATTTAATTCACATGAATACCTCATCAAACGCTTGGAAGGCATTGTGTATGCACAAAGTACTAATCAACACATGACCATCAGCTACCACGTTAGCTTTAACTAGGTGATAGTGAAGACTTATATCATAGTCCTTGAGAAACTCCAACCATCTCTTCTTTTTGAGACTTATCTCCTTATGAGTGAACACATATTCTAGACTCTTATGATCAGAAAAGATATCTACATGCACTTCATACAAATAATGTCGCCATATTTTCAAACAAAAAACCACTGCCAACAGCTCCAAATCTTGAGATAGGTAATTCCATCATGCACCTTCCACTGCCTAGAAGCATACACAATCACTTTCCCATGCTTTATCAAGACACAACTAAGCCCCACCCTAGATGCATCACAGTAATCCACAAACCCCTCATTACCTTCTAGCAATGTCAAAATTGGAGCCGAAATTGGATTATCTTTCAACTTCACAAAACTCCCCTCACAAGCATCCGACCAAGACAACTTTGCCTTTTTCTAACTCAACTTAGTTAAAGGAGCAGCTATCATAAAAAAGCTTTCCATAAACTACCGATGATACCCAGCCAAACCCAATAAGATCTTAATGTCGGTTGGAGGCATGGGTCTAGGCCACTTTTTAACCACCATCACCTTTTGAGGGTTCACAGTTATCCCTTTTCTAGAAATAATATGACCAAGAAAAGTTACAACGCTCAATAAAAACTCACACTTGGAGAATGTGGCATACAACTGTTGTTCCTTCAAGGCTTATAATTGACCCGACCCATCTAGGGGCCTTGTGGTAATGAGCATCCCAAGTCTATCCAGGATTGGGGACCACTCCCTGTTACCCAACCCAACCAGTATTAGAATACCTTGAGTTGGCTGAGTACCGATCAAATAGCATGGTAGTATAAATGCACAAGTACTGACTTTGGGATAGGTCTATTCCTAGACCAACCCTATCAAGTCATCCCATCACACCAAATCGTACCAACTATACCAAACCACCATTCCAAACCGATACCATAACAAGGGTCATAAACCAGGATAAAACCAAATAAGTTCCAAAACATAATATGATTAATCCTAGAATAAAATACGATGGAACAGTGAGAACTTAAGTCCAATGATGTCAACCCACCAGCTTATTTCAATTCCTAGGCTGACACCAATACCGATCCCACCCATTCCTACCCATAGCAGTACCACAAAGCCTCTAACAAAAAGAGTAAAAATATATAGTTGGGGCATGCCCCAGACCATAACAAAAACCAATTTCCAAGATAAAATCAAAGTCTCTAGAAATATCCATAACATGAAATGTTTCAATAAAATGGAAGCTCACCACTTTAATTATCAGTTATCCCTGAGTTAATCACTCTGTAAGAGGAGTAGAATGCCAGTTCCTACATAACATGGGTATACAACCGCTCGAAGATGGGTTAGCAAGTGATTGCTAGCATGAACTCAGGATAAGGATAAAATAATTCCATTTATATAACCAAGTAAAACCATCCATATAAACATAACCGTACATATATATCTATAACCATGCTGGTAAAGGGGACTGGGATTAGCATGTCGTTAAAACCTTTACCTAGGTTGTGTAGCTTTGCCATCCTAAATGACCCACGGGATATATGGGTTCAGCTTTCCCTACTAAAAGGGCTCTAGTGCGTGAAGCCACACGACCAGGGAAAAAGCTAGGATGACTAGTACATCCCCCAAAATATAGTGTGACATCATGCACACAGTCACCAAGACCAACATCATATCGACAAATATGAGTTTTCAGTTTTGGTCCCCCCAAGACCTATACCTTCCAAGGCTTTTCTACACACCCAACCGTTATTTCCCAATTAAAACCATTAACAAGCATCCAACGAATCCATTAACCATTTATTACCTAAGGCCATTAATAATGGTATCTTCATACTAATAAAATCTTGCAAGATTGTCCATTTGCCAACCATACGCAGGTTTAAGGGATTCCATGTACCCTTCATGATTTCCAGTTAACCAAAACCATGGCCACCAAGGACTTTCCAATCCATTTTAAACCATTTAAACTACTCATACAATTAAGGCTTCCATTACCAAGTTTAAAACCATGCATAAGTTTTAATGAAAAAAATGATATTATAATGAAAACATTGTTAAAGGCATTCTGTCAAACACGTTAGGGGCATAGTATTTCCAAAACCAAAGTCCATTACTAAAGAACCATTTCCATGCAGCCAATTATCAAAAAACACCATTAATTAATACAAAAGCATAATTAAAACATGGGAAAACCATAACCAAGCATTTATAACCAAAACCCCCAAATCAAATTTCAAAACCCAAAATCATACAATAATGAACTCATAAGAACATTGTATAAAACTATGCCTTTAGTTGGAACTAAAAATGAGGGAAGAGAACATGCCTTAATTATCAAAGTAGATGGAGATAAATCACCAACAAGATCCCCAAATTAGTCCTCTAGTTGAAACCCTTTCTTTCTTGGACAAAAGCTTTTGAGAGGATTACAGAGTATTTAGGAAGAGTTTATAAGTATTAATGAATAGAATAATATAGTGAATAGCCTCCCAAAGGAGTTAGAAGTCGGGGACCTTATTCAGATATGTGGGGAAATATCCAGAATATCCCGACTTAAGTTACACAAAATCTCATCACTGGGGTACAATTGACCCTCACGAGTCGTACCCTTGGATAGTAGTTGTACCTACCATTCATATCCTAATCCTTAACCCTTGGACCCAATACTATCTAATGTATGAATCATCCTACCCAAGTTCTATTGATAGAATATGATCCGTACACTTCATTGGTATCCCTGGAATGATAGAACATAGAAGGTTTGAACACTATCCACCATACGAGTCCTGGGTATGACTCATAACCTGGCTTATGGCTCCTGGTGAGCCACTCATACTTAGATGCCACTTAAGGTTAAGGTTAAGTGAAGGAACTAAACAATCCAAATCCAACTATATAACTCATACCACCAAGTCGTACCTATTCCAGTGTCCAAAATCCATCCTACCAAACAATACTATTAAGCATACGATTAGACCATACCCTCTGCACCCCAACATACATATCGTATCCATGAGTCATATTGGTTCTAGAAACCTATATTCCAGGAAATTATCTAAGTTCCAAAAACTAGGGTGTTTTATTCTCCCCCACTAGAAACATTCGTCCCCAAATGACGGACAAGGTAGGGATGGCCACATGCACTAGTCATTTGCATTATCAAATATATTTCCAATCGAAAACAAAGTTTAAAAGCACAGAGACAAAGACATTATTCTTTCCTTTAACAAGATCAGAAAATAAAGATGTGTTAAAGACACATACCTTCCACACGAATCCCAAGATTAGAAAATTGATGTAGATACTTGGACTTTATCTCCTCCTCCGCTTCCTCTGTAGCTTCTTCTACCTTAAGGTTCTTCCATAAAACCTTAACCAAAGCCAAATACTTTATCTGCAACCGACAAACCTGCATATTCAAGATCTCATCTAGGACCTTTTCATAAGACAGAGAGTCTGAGATACCCAACCCTTCTAAAGGAACAATCGAAGAGAGATCACCGAGACACTTCCTCAACATGGAGACATAAAATACCGAATAAACCAAAATTAAGCTAGAAGGTAACTATAACTCGTAAGCAACATTACCAAGCCTCCGTAGAATCTCAAAAGGACCAACATATCGGGGACTGAGCTTTCCCATATTCCTAAACTACACTACTCCCTTTATGGGAGATACCTTGAGGAAAACCTTATCCCTAACCTCAAACTCCAAGTCTCTATGCCTAACATCTGCATAGGTCTTTTGGCGACTTTGGCAGCCTTATGCCTATCCCAAATCACATTTACCTATTCCATATCCTGGTAAACCAAGTTAGGACTAAACATATATGCCTACTAAAGCTCAAACAAACTAATAGGAGATCTATCCATCCTGCCATACAATGCCTTAAAAAGAGCCATACTAATACTTGAATAATAGCTATTGTTGAAAGAAAACTCTACTAAAGGTAGATGCTCAATCAAATTGCCACCATAATTGATCAAACAAGCCCAAAGAATATCCTCAAATGTCTTAATAGTTCTCTCTACTTGTCCATCTATCTGTAAATGAAAAGTAGTACTTAAACTGACCTTATTACCCAACCCTTTCTAAAAAGACTACCAGAAATGAGATGTAAACTGTGTGCCACGATAAAAAATAATCTAAATAAGTACCCCATGCAGCTTCATAATATCCTAAAGATATAACTTTGCATAATCCTCTACCAAAAAGGTAGTCCTCACTGGCAAAAAGTGAGCAGATTTTGTCATCCTACCCTTGATGACCCAAATCAAATCATATTGATTCTGAGATCGGGGAAGATTGGTAACAAAATTTATATTGATTACCTCCCATTTCCATTCGGGCCAAATAATCTCTTGATATGACCCACCAGCTCGCATGTTTTCAACTTTCACTTGTTGAAACACCAAGCACTTGGCCACAAAATCAATCACATCCCTCTTCAGACCATTCCACAACTACATCTCATTGAGATCATGATATATCTTTGTGGAACTAGGATGAATGACATAGCACGACTCATGCTCCTTAGCAAAACTTCTTTACTACAAATTGTCAACATCAGGAACACACAACCTCTCATTATACCATAAAGTACCATCACCACTAATCTCAAACACCATTACTTTTTGCTCACCAATATCACCCTTGATTTTTATCAAGATAGGATCCAGTGCTTGCTTCTCCTTGATATCCACACTAAGAGATGAGCAAACCACTTCTTGTACCATTATACCTCTTTTCTTAGAGTCCAAGAGGCGAACTCTATTATTAGCAAAGCAGTGAATATCTCTCACTAATTCCCTTTTTCCTTCCGCCACATGAACCAAACTCCCTATGGATAACATATTAAGAACATCAGCTACCACGTTAGACTTACTTGGGTGATAGTGAAGACTCGTATCATAGTTCTTAAAAAGCTTTAGCTATCTCCTCTTCCTGAGATTAAGCTAATTCTGAGTGAACACATACTGTAGACTCTTATGAATAGAAAAGAAGTCCACGTGTACACCATAAAATAATGCTGCCATATTTTCAAAGCAAACACAACCACCAACAATTCTAAATCATAAGTAGGATAGTTCCTCTGATGTACCTTCAACTGCCTAGAAATATAGGCAACCACATTCCCATGCTGCATCAACAGACAACCAAGGCCTACTTGAGATGCATCATAATAGAACATAAACCCATCATTTCCTTCCAATAAGGTCTAAATTAGGGACAAATTTAGCTTATCTTTTAATTTGCCAAAACTCCCCCACATGCATCCGACAATGAAAACTTAACCTTTTTTGAGTCAACTTAGTCAAAGGAGCAGCTATCCACGAAAAGCCTTCCACAAACCACCTATAATACCCAAGAAATCCCAAGAAACTATAAATATCAGTTGGAGTCATAGGTTAAGGCCACCTCTTAACTACAATGAGCTTTTGCAGGTCCACCATAATCCCTTCGCTAAAAATAACATGACCAAGAAAAGTCACAATGTTTAACTAAAACTCAGACTTAGAGAACTTGGTATACAACTGTTATTTCTTCAAGGTCTACAATACCACACAAAGGTGATTAGAATGATCCACATCACTTTTGGAATAAAATAGAATGTCATCAATAAATACAATGACAAAGAGATCCAAGAACTTTCTAAAAACCCTATTCACAAAGTCCATTAATGCAATCAGAGAATTAGTCAATCTGAATGACATAACAAAGAATTCAAAGTGCCCATACCAAGTATAAAAGCCATCTTACGGGTATCCACCTCCTTAATCTTTAGTTGATGATACCCTGATCAAAGATCTATCTTAGAAAAGAACTTGGCACCTTGCAACAGATCAAAAATATCATCTATCCTGGAGAGAGGATACTTGTTCTTGACCATCACCTTATTCAACTTCCTATAGTCAATGGACATCCAAAGGGAACCATCCTTCTTAAACAGGAACAACACCAGGGCATTCCACGATAATAAACTAGATAAATAAATCCCTTATCTATAAGATCCTTAAGTTGCTCCTTGAGTTACCTTAACCTAGGAAGATCCATTCTATAAAGAGGAATAGATATTGGATGAGTGTTCGGAACCAAGTCAATTCAAACTCTATTTCTCTATTAGGAGGAACACCAGGAAGATCATCTAGAAAGACCTTATGAAACTTATTTACCACCGGGACTAACTGAAAAGATAGACCCTTCGAGTTAGAATCCTTAACATATACAAAATAATAAAGATAACCTTTAGAGATTAACCTCCAAGCTCTAAGAAAAGAAATAAACCTCCTCATGGGAGCAAGATGTAAGACCTCACAAAAGTTTTAGCTTAAATCTGTCCTTTAAGCTTGTTAAGGGGTCCCAGACTTAGAAAATTTTAGCTAAGTATCAAGATTTATAATCATTTTAGCCTTCCAAATTTGGAGGATTTTATTTCCGGCCTTCTCAGCCTTGGTTTGTCAATTTTTAAATTGATTCATCATCAGGGTCACTTGTAGGTGATCTCAGGCGAGTTTCAAATTTTTTGGACTAGCATAAGGGCGAGTTTAGATGCCTAAAAATAGTGAAGGGTCACGGTAGCCCCTCATTGCAAGGGCCAGTAAAACCAAGTAAGGGTTGTGCCGCGATGGATACTTGACCCAAGTAGGGGTTGCATTGCGATGGTTATTTTACCTAACCAGGGCTCACAATGTGAGGGCATCCCTATTCAACACTATTTTAATATGGGTTGTGGGGGAAAATGGGTTATTTTCCCCACGCTTATATAGCCTTAACACGAAATAAATCAGCCTATAGGGAAAAATCTCATTCTTTACTCATAAAACTCTCCCAAAAGCAAGTCCTAGCCTCATCAAGTTTAAGAATTCAAGTCTCAAGAACTCACTTTGATCTTCTCAAAAGTAGTAATCAAGGTATGTGAAGTGTTCATCCAAGAGTCCCATCTACCCTTGGAGTTCAAGAAACTATTTTTAAATGTCAAGTATATGAATTTCATGAATTCCATATTGGGTTTGATAATATTCATGTTGATAATGATTAATTGAGTTTCAAATCCATGTTTCATGATAAATATCATGTGGGGTTAATTGATTTATATGTGTTACCCTGTGAGATCATGCCAAAGCCTTCAAATTGTGAATTTGATATTGGAAATTGTGTGCTTACATGTTGATTAATATTATGTGCCTATTTTATGCTTTTCAAGAGATTGATAAATTAAGCATGTAAGTTGAATGGTGAAATTTTATCATTTATCATATATTCCTGTTCATGCCATGCAAGTGTTTATTAAAAAGCCCCAATGAATGAATGTTGATCAAGTACTTAGATTACATGTTTCAAACTTGTGCCATGTCTCTTAATTTATGCTATCGAGTCCTGGGGGTATTTATACCCGCCAATTTAGTTGTTTACCTAGAGCCATGGTTAGTCATAGAATAGTACCAGTTAGGTCATGATCAGTAGTACTCTTAGTCAGTCACAGAACTTAAGAAAAACTCAGTAGACTCAGTACTAGTCCGGTGTAGTTCATTGCTCAGCCCAGACCTCAGTAAAATCAATCAGCTAACAGAATTCATTAGTATTATATCATTCAATGAAACTCAGTGAATCTAGTTCAGTTCAGTTAAATAATAATATTAGTAATAGTGCAGTCCAGCCTATTATAGACTAGAAATCAGTTCAGCGTCTATTCAGTTGGGAGTAGGATTCAACATCGAGTGAACCCAGGTATAAGGACATTCCTGCTAATAGAGGGTTTGACCCTTAGTAGCAATTCTTGCATTATAGAACTACATAGCCATCGTAGGTTGAGATATCTTCCTGTTAGATATTATGAAGGTTTTTATATCTTATTCGAGTTATCCTGCCAGCAAGGGTTGATGAAAAAGCTTTTTTTAGAGAGGGCTAACTCACAGCTTATCCTTACCAGTGGCATGGTATTGACACCCTTCCAACTGGGGTTATAGGTTAGACCTTAATCATATTAGAGAGGGGCATGTCGGTTAGATGATTACCTCCCACAGTCTCAGTTTCATATCACAGTCTCAAATTAGAACTCATTTTAGTTCTATAGATTCATGACTATCAAATAAACTCACTCAGCTCAGTAAAAAACTTAGTATAGTTCAATAGAATTTAGGACTGTCAGATACAGTTATTCAGATAATCAGTAATATAGTATCAGTAAACTCATATATCATTTATTACTATTCAGATTCAATACTTAGTAATACCATAATCTCAGTTACAATCTATGTATTTATGCATGTACTCTTATTTAGTCATACTCATGTTGTTCAGTTTGTATTATTCATGCATATGAACCCATGCATTTCAACCTACTTCACTAAGCATACCAATACATTCAAAGTACTGACACATGCTTTTCTTTTGTGCTATGATGTCTTATATCATAGGTTTAAACGTATGGGCTCCTGAGCACCCTTAGCAGTTCAAATCTTTAGCTTTCAGAAAAGTGGTGAGTCCTCATAGCTTGAGTACATGCTTTTGATTTTTTAGTATTTTAGTATTATGTTCAGTAGTCAGAGTTAGTTGGGGACTTGTCCCATCAACTTCACAGTTTAGACAGTTTAGAGGCTTTTCAGACTAAAGTATTTTCAAACAGTTGTTCATTTTTTTAGTACTTACATTCAATTTTGGTATTTTGATACCGCATTAAGATTTATTTATAGATTTGAACCTTATGGAACATGTTTCTGCCTTTATCCACAATCATTATAGTATTTATTACATAGTTATTGCAGCAGGTACCAGTCATGGGTACCTGATCTCTATTTACACTCTCTTTCTAATCCTAGTTTCTGCTCCATTTATAGAATATGACTCTAAAGAGGACTCAGGAATGAGGAATAGAAGACTAGTCAGCCCCTCAGCCCATCCATTTAGATCCTTTGGGCGAGCTATCTCCCACACGGAGTTCAGAGCAGCCTTCACCACCCTAGCTCTTTTTGTGGTAGCTCAGAATAAATGTCCAACTGTGGTTTTGGACAACCTAGTTGCTAATATTATTGCTTCCAGGATTTAAGACTTCACCCGAATGAACCCTCCATCATTTATTGGGTCTAAGTCAGATAAGGACCCTTAGGAATTTCTTAATCAGGTGTAGAAAGTTATCGATATCATGGGGGTAACTACTGTTAAAATTGCTGAATTGGCCACATATCAGTTATAGGATGTGGCTCACTCATGGTTTAAATAGTGAAAAGCAGAGAGGGCCACAGATGCATGGCCTATAGAATAGGAGAAGATCGCAGTTGCTTTTCTAAATAGGTTCTTTAAACTAGAGTTGAGGGAAGCAAAGGTTTTGGAGTTTATTAATTTGAAGTAGGGCAATATGAAAGTATAGAAGTATTTTCTCAAGTTTACTCAGTTAGCCAGATATGCCCCGTATGTTGTAGCAGATAGTAGATCTAAGTTATATAAGTTTGTATTAGGGGTGTCTAGCAGTATGGCCAAAGAGTTTAGGAATGCAATGCTGATAAAAGAGATGGACATAGACAGGGTCATGGTCCATGCCCAGCAGATAGAGGAGGCCAAGAATAAAAAGAAGAAGAGGGAGAACAAAAGATAAAAAATAGGTAGTTTTAATTTTGCTTAGCCTAAGACAGAGGGTGGGAATCGTTCTTAGTTACCCCTAAAATCCTTAGTTCCAGCTCCTTTCTCAGCCACTACTCTGGAGCTAAAATTCAGAGAGGGCAATAGAGATAGGGCATCAGGTCTTAAGCCCCAGGGCAGTGTTAGCAGTGCCTGAACCAATCCCCTTTGCTAGAAGTGCAGTAGAAACCACCAGGGTATATGCAAAGCAGGCAGCAATGTGTGTTTTAGACGTAGAAATCCAGGGCACAGAGTTAGTCGGTGTGCTCAGGTGGGTTTGCAGAGTGAGAATACCCGTCCTCCAGCTCAGTCTATTCGCTAAAATTAGCAGGGTGCCTCTTTCAGTGCCACCAGTGGGTAATGCCCAAACAGACTCTATGCTCTTCAGTCTCGACTGGATCAGAAAAGTTCTCCTGATGTGGTCACTGGTACATTACAAGTTTTTTATTTGTATGTTTACGCTTTGCTAGATCTAGGAGCTTCTTTGTCCTTCATTACTCGATATATAGCAGTTGATTTTGGAGTCAGTCTCAAAATTCTTGTAGAGCCTTTTTAGTCTCTACCCCAATAGGTAAATCCATCATATCCATGTGAGTTTATAGGAACTGTCCAGTTTTGATATCTCAGAAAGTCACTTCAGTAAACTTCGTCGAATTAGAGATAATTGATTTTGACGTCATTATCGACATGGATTAGCTTCATTCCTGCTATGCCTCAGTTGACTATAGAAAAAAATTGTCCAGTTTCAATTTTTGAATAAACCCATCCTAGAGTAGAGGGGTAGTACTTTAGTAGTTAGGCGTCAACTTATTTCTTACCTTCGGGCTAGAAAAATGATATCTAAGGGATGTGTCTACAATCTCATTCGAGTCTAGGACTCTAGTTCATAAAACCCTACACTTGAATCAGTGTTAGTAGCATGTGAATTCCCAGATGTGTTTCCTAAAGATCTTCTCAGAGTTCCTCCTGAATGGGAAATTGATTTTAGAATCGATCTTCTCTTAGATACTCAGCCCATATCTATCCCTCCATACAGAATGGCACCTACAAAACTCAGAGAACTTAAGGAGCAGTTAAAGGATCTCCTAGATAAGGGATTAATCAGACCAAGTGTGTCTCCATGAGGCGCGCCAGTGTTATTCATGCGTAAGAAAGATGGTTCTCTCTGAATCTTCATTGACTACCATTACCTAAAGAAAGTCATAATCAAGAACAAGTATCCACTTCCCAGAATCGATGACTCATTTGAGAAACTTCAAGGTGCCAGTTATTTCTCCAAGATAGACATCAGATTAGACTATAATCAACTCAGAGTCGGGGAATGTGACATCCCAAAAACAACATTCAGAACTCAATATGGTCACTTTGAATTCTTAGTCATGTCCTTTGGTCTTACCAATGCCCCAGCAACTTTAATAAACTTGATGAACCGTGTGTTCAAGCAGTACTTGGACATGTTCATCATAGTCTTTATAGATGATATCCTTGATTAATCCCACAACTAATATAATCACGCAGACCATCTCCGAATAGTATTGTAGACTCTTAGAAACCACCAGTTATTCACCAAATTTAGTAAGTGCAAATTTTGGCTAAGGTCAGTAGCATTCCTTGGCTATATCATTTCTGGTGATGGAATTAGAGTTGATCACCAAAATACCAAAGTAGTGAGAAACTAGCCCAAATCCTTATATCCATCAGATATAAGGAGTTTCTTGGGCTTGGCTGGCTATTACCGATGGTTTGTTGAAGGATTTTCATCTATTGCATCCCCTATGTCTAGATTGACTCAAAAGAAAGTCAAATTTCAGTGGTCAGATTCTTGTGAGAAGAGTTTTCAAGAGTTGAAGTCTCTACTCTCTACAACTTTAGTTTTGACCCTACTAGATGGTTCTGATGACTTTGTTATGTATTATGATGCCTCCAGAGTTGGTTTGATTATATTTTGATACAGAGAGGTAAGGTCATAGCCTACTCCTCCAGATAGCGTAAGCCTCATGAGAAGTACTATCTTACTCTTGATCTTGAGTTAGAAGTAGTAGTGTTTGCCCTGAAGATTTAGAGACACTATTTGTATGGTATGCATGTTGATGTGTTAACTGATCATAAGATCTTGTAGTGTGTGTTCTCTTTGAAATACCTCAACCTCCGTTAGAGAAGGTTGTTGGAGTTGTTGAAAAACTATGACATGAGTGTTCTGTATCATTTGGGTAAGGCGAATGTAGTGGCTGATGCTCTCAATATAATTTTTATGGGTAGTGGTTCTAATGTTGAGGATAGTAAGAAGAACTTAGCTCAGGAAGTTCATCAGTTAGCATGACTGGGTGTCCTCTTAGTCGATTCAGTAGAAGATAATGTATGGGTGCAGAATAGTTCAAAATTATCCTTAGTTTCCAAAGTGAATAAAAAGTAGGATAGGGATCCTAGTTTAGTCAAGTTTAAACATTCAATCAGAGATCAGAAAGTAGAGGTTTTCTCCTAAGGGGTAAATGGTGTGTTGTGTTGCCAGGGTCAGCTATGTGTTCCACGCATAGATGACTTGAGTCAGTGAATTCTTGTAGAAGTGCATGGTGAGCGCTACTCGATTCATCTAGGGACCACTAAGATGTATCACAGTCTGTGGGAGATCTATTGGTGGAGTGGGATGAAATGAGATATTACAGAGTTTCTAGCTAAGTGCTCAATATGTCAGCAGGTTAAGATTGAGCATCAGAAGCCTAGTGGGTCCATGTAGGAGTTTAGTATTCCTTCCTAAAAATGGAAAGAACTAAATATGGACTTTGTTATGGGTTTGCATTGCACTCGTAGTCAACACGATTCAGTTTGGGTCATCATAGACAGGATGACCGAATCCGCTCATTTCCTTCCAGTCTATACCTCTTATTTATCCGAGGATTATCCTAAACTCTATATCAGGGAGTTGGTCAAATTGCACGATATTCCATTGTCTATTATCTCAGATAGAGGTACCCAGTTTATCTCTTATTTCTAGAATGCTTTCTAAAAGGGTCTTGGTACCGGATTTTACCTCAGTACAGCCTTTCATCCTCAACAGATAGTCAAGCAGAAAGGACCATTCAGACTTTATAAGATATGATGTGAGCATGTATGATAGACTTTAAAGATAGGTGGGATGACGACTTGCCTTTGATTGAGTTCGCATACAATAACTATCACTCCAACATTCAGATGACTCCATTTGAGGTGCTTTATGGGAGAAGGTGTAGATCTCCCATTGTTTGGTTTGAAGTGGGAAAGGCCACAATGATTCGGCCTGACTTGGTGTTAGATACCTTAGAGAAAGTTTAGTTGATGAAGAAAAGGCTTCAGCCATCTCAGAGATGACAGAAATCATATGCAAACATGCATAGAAAGGATCTCGAGTTTGAGATTGCAAACTTTATATATTTGAAAATCTCTCCTATGAAAGGAGTGAAACGGTTTGGCAAGAAGGGGAAGCATAGTCCCTGATATGTCAATCCTTACCGAATTTTCAACCATTTTGGAAAGGTAGCTTATGAGCTTAAGTTGCGTTTAGATCTATCTTCAGTGCATCCAGTATTCCACGTCTCTTTGCTAAAGAAATGCATAGGTGACCTAACAGTCATAGTCCCTATAGAGGGCATAGATTTTCAGAACATTCTCTTTTATGAAGAGATCTAGTTGAAATGCTTGACTATCAGATTCGTAGACTGAGGAACAAAGAAGTATCTCTGGTCAAAGTTCTTTGGCGGAATCAGTTTGTTGAGGGAGCTACTTGAGAAGCCGAAGCAGACATGTGGACCAAGTATTCCAACATCTTCTCTGCTAATCTAGACTCAACTCAAGGTAGTAGTTTTCCTTAAGCTTATTCAGTTTCATGTTCAGATTTCAGTTACAAACTTGGTATCAATTACCATTGCATGTTTAGTCGTACGTTCATGAGTTAGTTCAGTCATGTATTCATGCATCAAATATGCATTTCCAGTATGAGAAACTTAGCTTATCGGTGATCCCATTCATGCATTCATGAATCATGTTTAGTTATGTACTCATGCATTAGATATCCATATTCAGTATAATAACTCAGTGTATCAGTGATCTCAGTCATTAAACCATGCTACAGTTGTGCATGCCTAGTGTCTAAGTCCAGTCTCTTAGTATTCTCAATCTCAGTAGTCTCATTTGAGGACGAATGTTCCCAAGGGGTAAATAAAGTAATACCTTGCAAAATTCTTAGCTTAACTCAATTGTTTAAGCTTGTTGAGGGGTCCCAGACTTAGAAAATTTTATCTAAGTATCAAGACTTTGAATCATTTTAGCCTTCCAAATTTGGAAGATTCTAATTTCGACCTTCTCAACCTTAGTTTGTCAATTTTTAAATTAATTCATGATCAGGGTCACTTGTAGGTCATCTCAGGAGAGTTTTACATTTTTTGGACTAGCGTAAGGGCAAGTTTGGATGCCCAAAATAGTGAATGGTTGCAATATCCTCGCGTCGCAAGGGCCAGTCAACCTAAGTAAAGGTCGCGCCACGATGGTAACTTGACCTAAGTAGGGCTCATGTCGCGATGGCTATTTTACCCAAGCAGGGCTCACGATGTGAGGCAAGACCTATTCAATACTATTTCAATATGGGTTATAGGGGCAAATGAGTCATTTTCCCCACCCTTATTCAGACTTATCACGAAATTAACCAGCCTAGAGGAGAAAATCTCATTCTTTACTCATAAAAACTCTCTCAAGAGCAAGCCCTAGCCTCATCAAGTTCAAGAATTAAAGTCTCAATAACTCACTTCGAACTTCTTCGAACTTCTCGAATGTAGTAATCAAGGTATGTGAAGTGTTCATCCAAGGGTCCCTTTCACCCTTGGAGTCCAAGAAACTATTTTTAAACATCAAGTATAGGAATATCATGAATTCCATGTTGAGTTTGATAATATTCATGTTGATAATGATTAATTGAGTTTGAAATCCATGTTTCATGATAAATATCATGTAGGGTTAATTGATTTATATGTGTTATCCTCTGTGATCAGGCCAAGGTCTTCAAATTGTGAATTTGATATTTGAAATTGTGTGCTCACATGTTGATTAATATTATGTGCCTATTTTATGCTTTTCAAGTGATTAATGAATTAAGCATGTGAGTTGAATGGTGAAATTATATCATGTTAGCAAATATTCCAGTTCATGCCGTGCAAGTGTTTGTTAAAAAGCCCCAATGAATGAATGATGATCAAGTACTTAGCTTACATGTTTCAAACTTGTATCATGTCTCTTAATTTATGCTATTGAGTCTTGGGGTATTTATACCCTATAATTTAGCTGTTTACCTAGAGCCATGGTCAGTCATAGAATAGTACCAATCACGTCATAATCAGCAATACTCTTAGTCAGTCACAGAACTCAGGAAAAACTCAGTAGACTCAGTACTAGTTTGGTCTAGTTCAATTCTCAGCCTAGACCTCAGTAAACTCAATTAGCTAACAGAATTTAGTAGTATTCCGTCAGTCAATGGAACTCAGTGAATCTAGTTTAGTTCATTTAAATAGTAATATCAGTAACAGTTTAGTCTAGCCTAGTACAGACTATAAATCAGTTCAACGTCTATTTAGTTTGGAGTAGTATTTAACATCGAGCAAACCTAAGGATGGGGGTATTCCTTCCAGTAAAGGGTTTGACCCTTAGTAGTAATCCCTGCGCTAAAGAACTATGTAGCCAGTGTAGGTTGCGATATCTTCCTGCCACATATTATGAGGGTTGATATATATCATTCGAGTTATCTTGCCAGTGAGGGTCGACGAAAGAGCTTTCTGTCAGAGAGGGTTAACTCAAAACTTGTCCTTACCCGTGGTACGATATTGACATCCTTCCAACTAGGTCACAGGTTGGACCCCAATTAGATTAGAGAGAGGCATGTCAATTGGATGATTACCTCCTACAGTCTTAGTTTCATGTCTCAGTCTTGGAATAGAACTCAATTCAGTTTTACAGATTCAGGACTATCAGATATAGTCTCTCAGCAAAGTACGAAACTCTGCATAGTTCCACAAAATTCAGGACTGTTAGATATAGTCATTCAAATAATCTTTAATATAATATCAGTAAACTCAGATAAAAATTATCAGTATTCAAACTCAGTACTCAGTATTACCATGATATCAGTTACAGTCTATGTATTCATGCATGTACTGTTATTCAGTCATACTCATGTTATTCAGTTAATATTGTTCATGCATATGAACCCATGTATTTCAGCCTACCTCACTAAGCATACTAGTATATTCAAAGTACTAACACATGTTTTTATTTAGTTCTATGATAACTTATATCATAGGTTCAAACGCACGGGCTCAAGAGGACCCTTAGCAGTTCAGATCTTCAGCTTTAAGAGTTGATGGTGAGTCTTCATAGTTCGAGGACATGCTTGTGATTTTAAGTATTTTAGTATTATGTTCAGTTGTCGGAATTAGTTGGGGACTTGTCCCATAAACTCCATAGTTTAGACAGTTTAAAGGCTTTTCAGACTAGAACATTTTCAGATAGTTGTTCAGTTTTTCAGTTCTTATATTCAGTTTTGGTATTTTGATACCGCATTCAGATTTATTTATAGATTTGAACCTTATGGCATATGTTTCTTCCTTTTTTGCAATCATTACAGTATTTACTATATAATTATTGCAGCAGGTACTAGTCATGGGTTAGCTTGTGGTCCTTCGAATTATGAGCACCATGTAGCATCTGGTGTACAGAGTCGGAGCATTACACTACAGAACCACCCTCCCACTCTATAACCGGTTCACAAGGGAACCTAAAGACAACCTAACGGGTTTGACAATCCTAGGATACGTAACAAGAGTGTAACCAATCCATCCCTAGAATAAGATCAAAATCCACCATATCAAGTTCATACAAATCCACCAAAGTCTACCTACTCTTAGCAATAACTAAGTCACCTACCGGGGTAATAATAGAAAAAGGATCCGAAGCAACTTCAGGATTAAAACCAATACATACAACCACAAATGGGGTCACATAAGGAAGAGTGGACCCTGGATCAAGGAGACAATACACATTATGAGAAAAGAGCTATAACGCACTAGTAATGACATCAGGCAATGCCTTGGATATATATCGAGAAGCCAAAGCATACAACTTGTTCCGACAAACACTAGAACCAGAAGTAGTAACAAAAGTAGACGTGGCACCACTAAGCATAAGTACAGAACATAAAGCCACCGATACCTTATTTGCTCTAGTAGAAACCTTAATAACCCGACAATACTTGAGCTCATGGCCTTCCTAGACACACTTGAAGTATTTGTCCCTTCCTTCATCACAATAACCCTAATAAGGATGACAACAAAACTGACAAGCAACGCATAAAGAAACTGATTGACCTCTGCTTTCCTGAGATTGGGCACCCTATGCTTAAAAATTATCATCACCCTAATAACGCCTATCACCCGACTGCTTCGGGTAAGGATCATTAGCAGTTGAGAAGGAACCATAACTCCCCCACTTCATTTTCTACCATTCACCACCATCTCAACCACCCTGGGACTGAGCACCTCCTTGATCAGAAAACCCGCTCCTTTTACCCTGCCAATCTCTGAACTTTGTCTATTTTCTCTTCACGTCTTCTACCTGCTACATATAAATATTCAACCTAGAAATGTCCATACCTTTAGTCAGCAAGGAAGTCTTTCTTTCTAAGATCAAATCCTAATTCAACCCAGAAGGAAAATTTCCTATTTTCTTTCTCATGTCAGCCACCAACTTAGAAGCATACCTTGACAGCTGATAAAACTTCAAGGCATATTCCTTGATAGACATTCTCCCTTGCTTAAGATTTACAAACTCCTCTATCTTTACTTCCCTCAACTCTTAAGGAAAGAAATGATCTAAAAAAGCATCTCATAAGCATGACTACTTTACATCTCCTCTATTTGTATACCACTCTTCGTACCATTGGTACACAACATCCATGAGATGATAAGCTACAATGTTTACACCTTTCACATTAGTGGCCTGCATCA
The DNA here is from genome assembly GCF_002878395.1 of Capsicum annuum. Taxonomy (NCBI): domain Eukaryota; kingdom Viridiplantae; phylum Streptophyta; class Magnoliopsida; order Solanales; family Solanaceae; genus Capsicum; species Capsicum annuum. The sequence continues at coordinate 35,563,840 of NC_061119.1, read as the reverse complement.
CCCTGAATATATTCTCCATTTAATCCAAGAAATCCTAAGGATCCTCTACCACCTTCATACCATTAAAAGTAGGAGGATTCAATTCCATAAACTAACCAATTCTTATGGCCTCAACAGATAACCCACCAGAAACATCCTGCTCAGCCTGAGCAGCAACCAATTTAGCAATAGTATGAATAGACTAGCAAAATTTTCCATTAGTCACCTCACGTTCAGGAGGATTAGTAGCAACAGAAGGAATTCTAAAACTATCGGGGATAGGACCCTAAGAATGAAGATGAACTCCAGACATACGATGTACCCCATCAATATTGTCACTGATGGGATTAAAGAAATTTTTTGTGTTCCAGATCTACGAGGCATGATTTGAAAGACGAACAAACAAGGATTAAAGAAGATTCCAAGACTTAGACTCTAAGCTTGAAAATAGAATACCAAGAAAGTGAAACTTTCCAAAATTCCTTGTAGCCTCTCTCTTAAGAGTGTGGAGAACTACACACCCCAAAAAGAGACTCTACTCAACATGGCTTTGTGGACTCCCAGTTGACCAAGAACTTAAAGCTCTGTTACCAAATTCACATGACCTGATCAGGGGCCTTGTCGTAATGGGCATCCCAAGTCCTACCAGGACTGGGGACCACCCCTTGTTATCTAACCCAACCACCATTAGCATACCTTGAGTCAAATGAGTATCGATCAAATAACAAGGTATCATAACTGGACAAGGACTGATTTTGGGATAGATCTAATCCTAGCCCAACCCTATCAAGTTATCCTGTCACACCAAATTGTACCAATCATACCAAACCACCATTCTAAACCGATACCGAAATAAGAGACATGAAGCTGTCCAAATATGATTATTCCCAAAATAAAATATAAAGGAATAGTCAGAAATTATGTCCAATGATGTCAGCCCACCAGCTTATTCCAATTCCAAGGCCGACACCAATACCGATCTCGCCTATTCCAACCCATAGTAGGTCCATAAAGCCTATAACCAAAAGAGTAAGATTACCCGATTGGGATGCCCCCAAACATAGACAAAACCAATCTCCAAGATAAAATCAAAGTGTCTAGAAATATCCATAACATGAGATGGAACCTTCCAAAAAGATGAAAGCTCACCACTTTAATCTAACAGTTGTACCCGAGTTAATCACTATGTAGTAGGAGTAGAATGGTTGGTTCCTACATAGCATAGGTATACAGCCGCCCGAAGACGTGTTAGCGAGTGATATCTAGGATAAACTTTGGATAAGGATAAAATAATGTCATTTGTAAAACATAGTGAAATCATCCATAGGCAAAAAACCATACATATACATATAACCATGCCAGAAAAGGGGACTGGGTTCAGCATGCCTTTAAAACCTTTACCTAGGCTGTTTAGCTTTGCCATCCTAAACCACTCATAGTCTATATGGGTTCAGCTCCCCCTGCTGAAAGGGCCCCAGTGCGTGAAGCCGCACGTCCAAGGAATAAAACCTAGGATGACTAGTACATCCCCCAAGATAAAGTTTGACATCATAGACACGATCACCAAGACCAACCTAACATCGGCAAATATGATTTCTAGTTTTGGTCCCTTCGGGACCTCTACCTTCCACGGCTTTGCTACATATCCCACCATTATTTCCCAATTAAAACCATTACCAAGGAACCAAATAATCCATTAACCAAGGCTATTAATAGTGTATCATCATACCAATAATATCTTACAAGATTTGTCCATAGCCAACCATATATAGGTTTAAAGGATTCTATGTACCCTTCATGATTTCCAATTAACAAAATCCATGTCCACCAAGGCCTTTCCAATTCATTTAAAACTATTTAAACCATTCATACCATTTAGGCTTCCATTACAAAGTTTCAAACCATGCATAAGTTCCAATGAAAAAACCAATATTATAATGAAAAGATTGTTAAAGGTATTTTATCAAAGAAGTTAGGGGCATAGTATTTCCAAAACCAAAGTCCATTTCCAAAGAACCATTCCCATGTAGCCAATTATCAAAAACCACCATTAATTGATACAAAAGTATAATTAAAACATGGTAAAACCATAACAAAGAATTTAGAACAAAAGATCCAAAATCATATTTGAAAACCCAAAATCATACAATAATAAAATCATAAAAACATTGTATAAAACCATGCCTTTAGTTGTAAATAATAATGAGGGAAGAGAACATCGCTTAATTCTCAAAGTAGATGGAGAGAAATTACCACAAGATCCCTAAATTAGTCCACTAGTTGAAAAAATAGCTTTCTTGCCCAAAAGTTTTTGAAAGGATTATAGAGTATTTAGGAAGAGTTTATAAGTGTTAATGAATAGAATAATAGGGTAAATATGCTCCTAAGAGAGTTAAAAGTCGGGGACATTATTAGCATACGTAAGGAAATATCCAGAATACCCCTACTTAAGCTGCACAAAATCCCATCACTGGGGTACAACTAACCCTCATAAGTCGTACCCTTGGATAGTAGTGGTACCCACCACTCCTATCCTAAGCCTTAACCCTTGGACCCAATATTATCTGGTGTACGACTTATCCTACCCAAGTTGAATTGACAACATATGATCCGTACCCTTCATCTGTATACTTGGCATGATAGAACACAGAAGGTTTGAATACTATCCACCATACGAGTACTGGGTACGAATCGTACCCTGGCTTACGGCTCTACCTGCTGTATGTGGACAACTAACCTCGAAATATCTATATCCTTGATCAACAAAGCAGTCTTGCTTTTGAGGATCAAATCTTAAGATAGAGAAGAAGTGAAATTTCTCATTCTCTCCCTCATGTCAGCCACTAAATAAAGATCATACCTTGATTGCTGATGGAACTTCAAGGAATATTCCTTGACAAAAATTTTACCTTGCTTGAGATTCACAAAATCCTGCATATTTTTTTCCTTTAGCTCTCGAGGAAAGAAATGATCTAGTAAAGAAATAGAAAAAGCATCCGATAAGGACAAATCCTCCACATTACCTTAATCCCTACCCCACTCTTCGTACCATTAGTATACAATATCCTTAAGCTGGTAAGCTGTAAAATTCACTCATTCCAAGTTTGTGGCCTGCACCACCCTGAATATCTTCACCATTTCATCTAAGAAATCCTGAAGATCCTTATCCACCTTAACACCGATAAAAGTAGAAGGATTCAGCTTCATAAACTGGCCTCAGCAAAAAACCCACCAGACGTATCCCACTCAGCCTGAGCAGCAACAAACTAAGAAATAACATGAATAGATTGGCAAAATTCCACTTTAGTCACCTCACCCTGAGAAGGACTAGTAGCAATCGGGGGAACTCCAGAACAATCAGGGACATACCCCATCAACATCATCCCATATGGAACAGAAGAATTTCCTTGTGTTCTAGATCGTCGAGGGATGATATGAAAGGTGAAAAAACAAGGATTAGAGGAAATTCCAGGACTTGGACTTCAATCTTGAAAATAGAATACCAAGAAAGTAAAACATTCCTAAATTCCCTGTAGCCTCTTTTTTATGAGTGTGGCATGATATATACCCTTAAAAGAGACTCTACTAGACATGGCTTTATGGACTCCCAATTGACCATGCACCTAAAGCTTTGATAACAACTTGACCTGAACCGACCCGGGGCCTTGTCGTAATCGGCATCCCAAGTACGACCGAGACCATAGACCACCCCTGTTACCCAACCTAACCTCCAGCCGCTTGCCCTGAGTTAGCTGAATTTGAACATATAAAAAGATAGTGTAACAGCTTATATAAAAATTCTAGGATAGGATCACAACTGTGACTGACCCAACCAAGTACAACTGTCCCATACCAACCACCCAACCACACCAAGCAAAACAAAAATAATAAATTCTACCATAACCAAATAAGTTCCAATAGTAATTAAATATATAATCCCAAAATAAAAGAGGATAGAACAACCGACAATACAGTTATCTAGAACAACCGACAATACAGTTATCTATGTCATCCCCACTACTAATACCAATTATAAGGTTGAAACCCATAACTATCCCAGCCATTCTAATCCATAGATATTCCCCAAAAGCCTCTAACTAAAGGAATACGAAAATCCTATTGGGACATGCCCCTAGCTATATCCAAAACCAATTTCCATAAATAATCAAAAGTATGAAATGACATCCATGACATGGAACATTTTGGAGAAATGAAAGCTCACCACTTCAATCTAAAGCTGAACCCTGAATGCTCGAATGCTAAGAAGGAGGAGTAGAACGGCCTGTTCCTACATCGCGTGGGGATACAGCCGCCCAAAGATGGGTTAGTAGGTGAACTCTAGCATGAACTTAGGATAAGGATAAAAAAATTTCATTTAATAAAACCAAGTAAAACCATCCATATGAACACAACCCATAGACACACACATACACACACATATAAGCATATATATATATATATATATATATTACCATGTCGAGAAAGGGGACCAAGTTTAGCATGCATTTAAAACCTTTAACCTGGGTATATGAAGCTTAACCTTCCTAAAACAACAAACGGGCTCTATGGGTTCAGTGTAACCCCCTGAACGCACCCCGATGCGTATAGTCGCACGAACTAGAGATACCATAAGAGTCGAGGATACCTATGTACCCTTCACTCTTCATAATACATATGTACAATGTACCTACAGGATGTCTGTATATATCATAAGTATCATATGAGGTCTCCATGACCTACCCCTCATGTCAGCAAACAAGAGTTTTCGGTGTTTGTTCATTTGAGTCCCACCTTTATGGTTAGATTTCACACCACACCATTATTGCTCATTTAAAACCATTCTCTAACCAAACCATTATTCCATTATTATTAACCAAAACTATTAGTAGTGGTATCGTCATACCAACTATAACTAGCAATATTGTTCTAAGACAAACCTCATAGTGGTCAAGGGATTCCCATGTACCCAGAGACCCTGTTATCCAATTAACTTGGGGGATTCCTATGTACCTCACAAGTATTTATTACCATATTAACTTGGGGGATTCCCATGTACCCCGCAAGTATGTTTATTAAGCCAAATAATTCTAAAACCATTTATATTATTCATATCATTTAGGGTTCTATTACCAAGTTTAAACCATGCATAAATTCTATTGAAAACCTAATATTATGGTGAAAACATTGTTATGGGCATTTTATCAAACACATTAGGGGCATAGTATTTCCAAGACCAAAGGCAATTACCAAACAACTATTCCCATGCAACCAATTATCCAAAACCACCATTAATGCATATAAAAGAATAATTAAAATATTGGAAAACCATTAACAAACATTATAGCCAAAACCCCCAAATCATATTTGAAAATCCAAAATCATACAACATTTAAATCATGAAGACATTGTATAAAATCCATGCCTTTAGTTGGAACTAACAATTAGGTAGGAGAACAAGCCTTAAACCAAGATGATGATGGAAAAAAATTACCAAGACAAGCCCCAATTTACTTCTTAAGATGAAACCCAAGCTTCCTTTGCCCAAGAATTCTAGAGAGGATTTAAGAGTGTTTACTATGTGTTTAAGAATAGAATAGTGGAGAAAATAACCTCCCAAGTGCAATATAAGTCATGGGACCTTATTAGGATAAGTGAGGAAATAACCAGATTGCCCTCACTTATGCAACACTTAATTCCTGTCATAGGGTACAATTGACCCTTATAAGTTGTACCCATCCTGTACAAGTAGTCTCACCTCTCATTCCCTAGGTTTTCCCCCTTGGACCCAACACTATCAAACGTATGACACCCCTAAACCCAAGTTTATGACTAGTACCCACAAACATTATCCCTAGCAGAATAGAATACTAGGAGGTTTGAACACTGTTCATTGTACGAGTCCTAGGTATGACTCATTACCTGGATTCCAACTCATGGTGAGCAACTCGTACTCAGGTCCAACCTAAGTCACTAAGCCTAATGTTAAGTGAAGTAACCAAACAACCCATATCCACTGATACAACTCGTACCACCCTAAGTTGTATCCATTATAGAACCTAAATCCAACCCACTAACCAACACTAGTTAGTATACGACTGGACCATACCACCCGTACCCAAGAGTATAACTCATTCCCTAAGTCATATCTTTCCCAGAAACTAGAAATCAAGGAAATTTTCCAAGGTCTGGAAACCAGGGTGTTTCAGTACTCTCTTCTTCATTATTTATGGTACTTGGTCGCTATCATAGTGAATTCAATTTTCCCCCTTTTGGCATCACAAAAATTAAGAAAACTAAACAAAGGCAGAAATAAGCACAAAATAGTTAACTTATGTCCAATGGGGAAACACTAGAATAAATTAACAACTTAAATAAAGAGAAATAGTTGATAGACACAAAATATGATTACATTCATTAAAGATAGGCAAGTAACATATAGTGCAATTAAAATTAGCATAAAATTTTTGAACCTAAAAAGCCACTAGAAATTATAAATGGAAACTGACACAAGGTTTTAATGGAAAACAAGATAGGGGGAGGGGTCTTAGGTACATGGAGGTTTGGGGGAAAGGGAATTAAGCAACAATATATCCTGTCACTCTCAGCAGTATGAGAGTTCAACAACTTCTTAGTGATGTCTTTTACTTCTGCATTACACCCTTAAACATCCCAGTGGGTGCTGAGACCTTAGTCTTGAGTTCTGCACATTCTACTTTAAGTTTTCAGTAGCACCTGGTACATTAGTGAAAAGTTATTGGTTCCTCATTATTAACTGCAAAATCTCTGCATCCTTAACAGGCAAATTGATCCTTATCTCCTCCACCTCTTTCCTCGACTTCTCTTGGGCTGATAGTAATTCTAAAACCTGGGATATGGTCCTCACTTTCCCTTGTACACATTTATTTTCAATCAAGGTTGTCAGAGTGATCATCTTCTTTAAAGTTTCAAGAGTCTCCTTTATACCAACAACCCCAAAGTGATCAAATACCCTATTTAGGAAATATCTATAAGGCATGCCATATTTTTTTTCCTTGACATAGATAACCTTACACATATAATCTATCTTAAGAGCAGGCAAACTGATAAGTTCAAACTTACTCAAACACTCAATTACATACTGATCCACAACAGAAGCTATTGTCCCATTTTAAGATCTAAGAATAATTGCCTTATTGACAAACTCAAAAACCCATTGAAACTCACTTTTGAGAAATTTCTTTCTCACACCAGCAATAAATGTTTCTTCTACTTTTGAAACATTAACCATGAATTCTGTTGAGGGTTGTTGTTTCAACACAGTACTCACTCCAATTGTGGAAACATCTAGAATTATATTAAGAATTTCTTTATCCAATTTTGATCTCTTTTCTTGAAGTAAAGCAATCAAACTCAACCCATTATTTAAAAATATCATTATATAGTAGAATTACCTCACTTCCTCTTCAAAGATAGAGGGAATAAGTTCCTCTAGGAGGTGCAACCATGTATGATGTCTAACATGCTCAACTAAATCCACCATACCAGGTTTAACAAAACTCCTAGAGTAAAAGACTCCACCAGTTAACATTTTCTGTGTTCTCAGAGTATCATTTTTTTCTTACCTATTCACACTTTTCTCTACTTCCTCTCTTTTACTTATTTTATAACCAATATAAGGTTCTTCTTCAACAATTTATCTCTTCTTTAGAACAGGTCCCACAGTTACTCTTTTGTTCTTCATAGCTATGTGTTTTTGTTTCATACCGATTGGACTCCTTGATTTTGTTGGGAAGGACCTAAAATTACTTGAACTTCATTCCTCCTTTTTTCTATTACAATAGTAACATCAGCATTAGTCTCTTCCTCTCCTTCACTAACTTTAACCACTTATCCATTTTCTTCCTCAATGCTAGTCTCTCTCTTCTGCCTTCTTTTTTAAATAGTTGCAAACTTATTTTCCTTCATAAAATCCCCTATGAGCTTCTTTTCAACAATTCTTATTGTGTAAGTCTTAGTTACTTTCCCTGTCTTCTCCATCCTTTTGTTTTCTTTGCTACCTCTTTGTTTTTGTACTGACCACCTTAAAAGTAAGTCATCCTTATCAATCTCTTCATCTTCATTAAGTGGCAGAATATAAAAACCAATAGGTTTATCCATTTTAGGAGATGTTTCACCTATGGGAAGAACATTTTCATCGCCAACAACCTATTTCTCCAGCCTTATAAAACTCTTCCTAGGATTATTTGCAATAAAATTAGGTTCTCAACAAACTAATCCTATCTGGCCAACTCACTACTAGAGTGGTTAGATTTCTTCCCTAGTAGATTGTAAGACCCCACAAAATCCTAAGCTTGACTCATTTCCTATAAAAGCTATTAAGGGGTCCCACATTTAGAAAAACTCAACTAAGTGTTCATACTTAGAGTTATTTTAGCCTTCATAAGTTGGCAATCTTTTTTTATGACCCATATGACCTTCAAATATTGATTTTTAGGTTAATTCATGATCAGGAATGTCAATAGGTGTTCTTGGACAAGTTTCAGATATTTCAGACTCTATTTAAAACACATTTGGATGCTCAAACTAGTGGATCAATGCTATCTCGATGAGCCGCATCACCCATCACATTGATGAGTATTTCTTCCTAGCTCCCAGTACAAATTCCATTAAGTTGATGCAGACTCAATGCGGCACGTCAGTCATAGCATCGACCCCTTTAAAGCGACACATCGGTCTGTGCGTTGCTAAATCAGTTTTTAGTCATTAAAAAGCCATATTCTTAGGGGTAATAGGGTCTTTTCCCACCTTATGTCAGCCCGTAAAACATGAGATTAAGCCTTTTAAGAGATAAAATGCATTCATCTTTTCCAAAATTTCTCAAGAAGTAAACCCTAGGACATCCAATCAAGATTCAGCCTTCAAGAACACTCCATCACTCATCGCAAATTTGAATACCAAGGTATGTGAAGTGTTAATCCAAGGGTTTTCTTCAAGTCTTGGAGTTCAAGAAACTCTTTTAAAATACAAATTGATTGATTTCATGGATTTGATATTGGATATTGTATGAATTAATGATTATGATGGTAATGCTGATCTATTTCCATGACTTGTCCCAAGTTTCATACAAACTAGTTAATTATGAATTGAATTTTGTGAACTACATGTTGAACTCTTAAATTTCCAAGTTGAATATAGAATCATGATATTACTACATGTTTATTGATATGTGAAATATCGATGCTTCCCAAGAGTTTGTCAAAATGCTATGTGATTTGACTAGTCCAAGCATAACATGTTATTGTGTAATTTCAATCATGCACAAGCTCATGTATATCAAGTGTTTGACAAAAATGTCTTAGTGAATGTATTATCAGTAAGCTAGTACCATTATGTTACTAAAGTTATGTAGTGATTTACTTTTCATGTTATCGATTCCTGAGGGTACTCAATACCCAACAATTTAGCTATATATCTAGAGTCAGTGTTAGTTTCAGAATAGTATCAGTCATATTACAATCAGTAGTTTAGTATTTAGTTCAAACCTTAGTAAATTTAGTCAGTTAATAGAATTTAGTAGTATTTCATCAGTCAACGTAACTCAGTAAACTTAGTTCAGTTCAGTCAAACAATATGAATCAGTAATAGATCAGTCCAGTCTAGCACAGTTTAGAATTCAATCCAATGTCTATTTAATTGGGAGTAGGATTCAGCACCAAGTGAACCCAAGGATGGGGACTCATCTGCCAGCAGAGGGTGTGATCCTTAGAAGTCATTCTTGTGTTCTAAAACTTTGTAACCAGATAGGTTGAGATATAAAACTGCCATCTAAGGGTTTATGAGATGTCCTACCTGTCAGTTGAGGGTACCACTATTGTTATTCAGAGCACCTACAAGATAAGGGTGACTCAGCTTGTCTTTACTCATGGCACGATACTGACACCCTTCCAGCTGGGGTTACAGATTGGATCCCAATCAGTTTAGAGATTGCATATTGGTTAGATGATTACCTCCCACAGTCTTAGTTTTAGTCTTCAGAATAGAACTCAGTTCTATTCTAGAGAAATCTAAACTATCATACGCAGTCACTCAGTTTAGTACAAACTCAGAATATTTCTACGGGATGTATACTATCAAGTACAGTCACTCAGTTAATAGTAAGACAGTATCAGTATCAGTAAAGTCAGATATTAGTAAACCAGTAATTCAGAACTCACTATTCAGTGTAACCATGACCTTAGTTACAGTTTAAGCATTTATGCATGTACTCTATTTCAGTTATAATCATATTATTCCGTCAGTTATTGTTTATGCATATGAACCCATGCAAATCAGCCTACCTCACTTAGCATACCAGTACATTCAAAGCACTAACGCATATCTTTTTTTTGCTATGATGTCTTTATCATAGGGTCAGATGCACAAGCTCCCAATCATACTTAGTAGCCCGATCCATCAGCAGCAGACTAATGGTAAGTCCTTATTATTTGGGGATAGATTTATTATGCCAGTATTTTAGTACTTAGTTCATTTCAGTAGTCGGAGTTAGTTGGGGAATTTCTCCATCAACTTCTTATTCAGATAGTTAGAGGCTTCTCAGACTAGAGTAATTTTTCAAACAGATGTTCAGTTTACAGTGTTGATTTCAGTATTCAAAAATTGATTTTTAGTTTTGAACCTTATGGCTATTTCTTCCTAAATTCTACATTTTTCAGTATTATTATTCAGTTAATGTAGTAGGTACCGGTCATGGGTTAGATTTTTTATCTTTTGTAACACTCTATATAGTTGTTGACTTTGGAGTCAGTCTTAAATTCCAGCAGAGCCTTTCTAAGTCTCTAACCCAGTGGGTAAATCTATCATAGCTCGGCGGGTATACAGGAACTATCTAGTTATGGTATTTTAAAAAGTCACTTCAGCAGACTTAGTCAATTTAGAGATAACTGATTTTGATATCATTCTCGATATGAATTGGCTTTATTCATGCTATGCTTTAGTCGACTGCAGAAATAGAATTGTCCAGTTTTAGTTTCCAAATATGCCCATCCTAGAGTGGAGGGGTCGTACTTCAGCACTTAGGGGTCGGCTTGTTTCCTACCTTAGGGCAATTAAAATAATATCTAAGGGATGTGTCTACCATCTCATTCAGAAACCTCTAATCTTGAATCAGTATCATTAGCATATGAATTCCCATATGTGTTTCCTGAAGATCTTCCTAGAGTACCTCCTAAAAGGGAAATCGACTTCAGAATAGACCTTCTTCCAGATACTAAGCCTGTATCTATTCTGCCATATAGGATGGCACCTACAAAACTCAAAGAATTAAAAGAATAGTTGAAGAATCTCCTAGATAAGGGATTCATCAGACCCAGTGTGTCCCTATAGGGTGCACCAGTTCTATTCATACGTAAGAAAGATGGGTCAACTAGAATGTGTATTGACTACCATCAGTTAAATAAAGTCATGGTTAAGACTAAGTATCCACTTTCCAGAATTGATGACTTGCTTGACCAATTCAGGTTGCCAGTTACTTTTCTAAGATAGACCTCAGATCAGGCTATCATCAGATCAAAATCAGAGAATGTGACATTCTGAAGACAACTTTTAAAACTTGGTATGGTCACTTCAAATTCTTAGTCATGTCATTTGGTCTTACCAATGCCCTAGAAGCTTTTATGGACTTGATGAACCACGTGTTCAAGTAGTACTTGGATATGTTTGTCACAGCCTTCAGTAATGATACTCTTGTCTATTCTCGTAGTGAGAATGATCACACAGATCATCTCAGAATCATATTCCATACTCTCAAAACACTGATATCTGTTCACATCTTACATGTTATAGCTATGATCATAGCCCATACTCATGCACGTTAGCAATCATGCATACTTAAAGTTCCTAATATAAGGAGTTCAAGTTCACTCAGTGTTACGAATTATGTTCCATGAATATAGAAACTCCAGACTCAGGTCATTCAGCTCAAGACTCATGTATTCATGTCATGATTTATAGTATGTTCAGTTCCTATGACTCATTTTATACCCCTAACTATCAACTAAATTTAAAATATGCCACGCATATCCTCAATTTAAGTCTCTTAGTGCATCTATGATATTGACATTCTCTTTCTCAGGCCTCAGTTAGGTGTCGAATTTTGTATAACATTCATTCATGCTTCAGGTCATCATGTTTTAACCCTTTAGTGAACTATCTTTATGAAATAATATAGTGATGAGTGATTACTTTGATGGGAAACAATAAATGTTTCATGTTAAGAAAAGGTTGTTGCATGCTCATACGAGGCTGTAGTTATGAAGATAGGCTTGAATGTAATGTGGGTGAGTAAGTGGATAAATGTATTTTGTGTAGTTATCAAAACCCAGTATTCAGTTCTAGTACAGTCTTAGTTACAGTCTCAGTTACTGTCATAGGTACAGCCTCAGTCCCAGTTTCTGTCTGGTAATCAGATTAGTAACTCAGTTCAATTTCAGGTTTGCTTGACCATAGCATACAATTATCAGCTATCCAGTAATCAATATTTCAGTACCTTAGTTTACAAACTATTTCAAAATTATGTTGTACATTTGGTCTTGCATTCTCAAATAATACAGTTTTCACAAATTCATTCTTAGTTATCTCATGTTACTCAGTCAGTCCTTACCTCATATGTATAATACCTTACAGTTCTAGTCCAATTATTTGGACTAAGTATAGTTCAATATTACATGACCAAGTATTCAGCTATCAGCCATTTAGATAATTAAATAAGTCAGTAAGTTTATGCACTCGTGCTCAGCACCTATATGAATATTTTTAGTAGTATCAAGTGATGTGTTATGCTAGGGTGAAGATTATAGATGAGAGAGTATTCAAGGGATATGTATAAGCTTGAAAATGTATAGTTACAGTGCATAAGGCTTAGTCACTCCATTTTAGATGATGTTTCATAGGCGTCGACTCATATTACAGAATGTTAGCTAGGATGTGATTTTCTTATTCAACTGTTGATTTAGTCCATGTAAAGGTTCTTTACTTCCTAAAGTCACTAGAACTCTATATAAAGACTGTCAATGAAATTCTCCAGTCGACTACAAGTTTTTGACATGAGTTAATCCATAAAGCCAGTAATTCAGTTTAGCAGTCAAGCAGACAATTTGTATGGTTTGGTTTTCTATCTTTCTGTCTAGTCGCACTATCCAAAGTCTCATAAATGTAACTATTCCAAGATCGAGCAGCCACATGGTTCCAAGTTTAGCTTAGTTCAGATGTCATGCCCCTGATATTTAGTCATAATTCAGTTCATACGTACCCTGTGCATTATCTCAGATTTTCTTAGTATCTCAGCCAAGTCAGCATTCTTCAAGGGACATAATAACCCAAGGGGGAGATTCACTAAAATCCCTTGAGCTTTTAGGACCTAAACCTTCCATCTTCTCCCCATATAATGAATCCAGTTTAAAGTTATGGGTACTTATAGGTGGATCCTTAAGTTCCAATATCAGTCGTAAGCTATGTATTCAGGGGCTTAATTCAGTTCACGCTATTTAGTTCATGTATCATATTTCTAGCTCAGTTATGTTCTCATGTCTCCGTTTATGCGTGTTTAGAAAATGATCTTAAGTTTAAGATCAACGATTTTGTATTCATGAGAATCTCTCCTATGAAGGGAGTGAAGAGGCTCAGCAAGAAAGGAAAACTAAATTCTCAATATATCAGTCGATATCGAATTCTTAGCCATTTCGAAAAGGTAGCTTACGAGCTCGAGTTGCCTTCAGACTTAGCTTCAGTCCATCTAGTGTTCCATGTCTCCTTACTAAAGAAATATTTAGGTGAACCAGCAGTTGTAGTCCCTGTAGGGACTATAGACGTTTAGAATAGAATCTCTTATGAGGATATTATAGTCAAAATCCTTGATTATCAGATTTGTAGGCAAAGGAACAAAGAGGTCCTTCTAGTCAAAGTTCTTTGGAAGAATTAGTACGTTGAGGGAGCTACATCGAAAGCAGAAATAGATATGTAGACCAAGTATCCTCACCTCTTTGCCGCAAACTTAGACTCAGCCCAAGGTAATAGTTTTTCCTTGAACTTACTCAGTTCCATGCTCAAATTTTCCTTTATAGACTTGGTACTAGTTACTATTGCATATTCAGTTGTGACTTTATGCATCAGATATGTATGTTCAGCATGAGAAACTTAACTTATTATCAATCCCAGTCATGCATTCATGAATCATGTTCAGCTATGTACTCATGCATCAGATATACATGTTCAGTATGAAATTTCAGTATCTCAAGAGTGTCAGTTATGAAATCATGTTAAAGTTGTGCATATCCAGTATCTAAATTCAGTCTAGCAGTATTCTCAACTTAGTCAATCTTATTCGAGGATGAATGTTCCCAAGGGGGAGATATTGTAAGACCCCTCAAAATCCTATGCTTGATTCATGTCCTGTAAAAGCTAGTAAGGGGTCCCAGACTAAGAAAAAATCAGCTAATAGTTCATACTTAGAGTTATTTTAGCCTTCATAAGTTGGCAATCCTTTTTCATGACCCTTATGACCTTCAAATATCGATTTTTAGGTTAATTCATGATCAGGAATGTCACTAGGTGCTCTCAAACAAGTTTTGAATTTTTTGGACTTTGTTTGAAACATATTTGAAAGCTAAAACTAGTGGATCAATGCGATCTTGATGCGCCGCGTCGCCCATCTCATCGATGAGTGTTTTCTCCAGCTCCTAGTGCAAATTCCAATGAGCCAACATGGACTCAATGCAGTGCATCAGCCATAGTGTCGACCCCATCAACGCAACATTTCGATCAGCGCATCATTAAATAACTTTTTGGTCATTAAAAAGTTGCATCCTCAGGGGTAATAAGGTCTTTTCCTACCTTATGTCATCCCCCAAAACATAAGATTAAGCCCCTTTAGAAGGAAAATCCATTCATTTTTCTCAAAATTTTTCAAGAAGCAAACCCTAGGACCTCCAATTCAAGATTCAGCCTTCAAGAACACTCCGTCGGTGTTCGCAAATTTGAATGCCAAGGTATGTGAAGTGTTCATCCAAGGGTTTCCTTCTACCATTGGAGTTCAAGAAACTCTTTTAAAATACAAGTTAATTGATTTCATGAATTTCATATTAGATCTTGTATGTATTGATGATTAAGATATTAATGGTGATCAAATTCCATGAATTGTCCCAAGTTTCATGCAAACTAGTTAATTGTGAATTGAATTTTGTGAACTACTTGTCGAACTCTTGAATTTGCAAGTTAAATGTAGAATCCACGATATTACTACATGTTTATTGATATGTGAAATACCCATGCTCCCCAAGTGTTTGTCAAAATGCTAATGTGATTTGACTAGTCCAAGCATAACATGTTATTGTGTGATTTCAATCATGCAAAAGCTTATGTATATCAAGTGTTTGACAAAAATGCCTAAGTGAATGTATTATCAGCAATCTAGTACCATTATGCTACTAAAGTCATGTAATGATCTACTTTTCATATGAATGAGTCCAGGGGTATTTAATACTAGACAATTTAGTTGTATATCTAGATCCATTGTCAGTTTTAGAATATTATCAGTCATATCATGATCAGTAATTCAGCATTTAGTTCAAACCTTAGTAAATTCAGTCAGTTAACAGAATTCAGTAATATTTAATCAATCAACAGAACTCAGTGAACTTATTTCAGTTTAGTCAGATAGTATGAATCAGTAACAAATCATTCCAACCTAGCATACTTTAGAATTTTGTTTAGTGTCTATTTCATTGGGAGTAGGATTCAGTACCGAGTGAACCCAATGATGGAAACTCACCTAACAATAGAAGGTGTAATGCTTATAAGCAGTCCTTGTATTCTATAACTACATAGCCAGCATAGGTTGGGACATCAACCTACCCATTGAAAGTTGATGAGGTATCCTACCTGATAGTTAAGGGTACCATCATCCTCATTCAGAGCACTTTCCAGACGATGGTGACTCAGATTATCTTTACCCATGGCATGGTACTGACACCCTTCCATCTAGGGTTATAGGTTGGATCCTAATTAGTTCAGAGAGGGGCATGTCAGTTAGATGATTACCTCTTACAATCTCAGTTTCAGTCTTCTGAATAGAACTCAGTTCAATTCTACAAAAATTAGGACTGTCAGACACAGTCACTCAATTCAGTATAGAACTTAAAATAGTTCCATGGTATTAGGACTGTCAGATACAGTCACTTAGTTGACAGTAATACAGTATCAGTATCAGTAAAGTCATATATTAGTAAACTAGTAATTCAGAACTCAGCATTCAGTGTTACCATGACCTCGGTAATAGTTTGAGCATTCATGCATGTACTCTCATTTATTTATAATCATGTTATTCAGTTAGTTATTGTTCATGTATATGAACCCAAGCAAATCATCCTACATCACTTAGCATACCAGTACATTAAAAGTACTGACAAATACCTTTATTTTGTGCAATGATATTTTATATCATAGCTTCAGATCATGGGCTCTCGATCAAATTTAGCAACCCAATCCATCAGCAGCATACTAGTGGTGAGTCCTCATTGTTTCAGGATAAATTTATTTTTCCAGTATTTCAGTACTTAGTTCATTTCAGTAGTGGAGTTAGTTGGGGACTTGTCCCATAAACTCCTTATTCAGACAGTTAAAGGCTTTTCAGACTAGAGTAATTTTTCAGACAGATATTCTATTTACAGTATTGATTTTAGTATTCAAAAGTTGATTTTTAGTTTTGAACCTTATGGCTATCCACCTAAATTCCACATTTTTCAATATTGTTATTCAGTTAATGTAGTAGGTACCAGTCATGGGTTAGCTTGTGGTCCTTTGGGATTTTGAGCACCGTGTGGCATCCAAGGTACAGACTCAGGGCATTACATAGATCTTCATTGAAGATTTGGGAAATGAAAAGGTTTGAATCAGAATGGGTGAGATAACCAGGTTCGTTCAGGGTTTTAGAGTGGTCAGTCTTTTTTGGGTTTTTAAATGAACGGGGTTTTGAAGAAACCTAACATCTATTGGTGGCCCAAAGGCTTCACTTTGGTCAACCATATCAACCATCTTAGAGATAGGTTCTACTAATTTTTGGGCATTCTTCAATGGTAGATTCTTCCTTAGTGACAAGTAAGGAAGATGACTCAATAGTTGGAGTTTCAAAGATAGAAGAATAGATTTGGACAAACTCAGGTTTGTTTGAGGGGTTTGAGGATAAGTTTTTTTCAGCCATTTAAAATTTTAGTAAGTTATTTGAAACAAGGAAAAATGACTTTTTTTAGAGAAGAGAAAGGATTTGCTTTTAAAAGAGAAAGATTTAAAAGCTAATTTGGGAAAATTGAATGGAAAGAGGAATTTGATTTTGTATTTAAAGGAAGGAAAGGTTGCAACATTTGAGATTAAAGGGTATAGGACGTGTCTGGTCCTAATCAATGTAGCTCTTTACTTTTTTGAGGATTTGACAACTTTCAAATAGATAAGGGAAAAGATGTGGTCTTTTAGATAGAAATTTATGTATTTTTAATTTGCACATGAATGATACTAACTTATGGGATGGGACCAGGTCCCTCCCTTCCTTGAGTGAATCTTTTGTATTGTGTTTGTCTCATATGTTCCTCTTCAAAAGGGATCCCCATGCATATAAACTTGCAAAGGTATAGTACTAAGTTAGACCACAAAACATAGATTTCATCAGGGATGCCTGTCTCATAATCATAGCTAATAAATCAACAAACTTGATCCACCAAGTAGGTTAATTCATCTTGATCAAACCCAACTCATCATATTCTTCACAAATTGCTCCTTGTGAAGAGCGTTTATGAAGATGCCAGCTACCTGGTCTTTAATCGTACAGAATTTTATGCAAATGACCCTTTTTCAACATTGTCTCTCAAGAAATGATGCCTCACATCAATATTTTTGTCCTTTTATTTTCACTGTATTTCTAGCTATATTTAAAGCACTTGTATTGTCACACATCAAGGAAATAGTATCACAGACAATCCTAAAATCCTTTAACTAGTATTTGATCCATAAAAATTGAGCATAACAAGAAGTTAAAGCAACACATTAAGCTTCAACGGTAGATAGTGCACCTGAATTTTGTTTCTTAGATCCTTAAGAAATTAGAGAGGAACCTAGGAATTGAGCCATTCCTGAGGTACTCTTTTTGTCCACCAAGTACACAATATAATACGCATCAACATGTCCTATTAGATTATAAGTATCTCCAGATGGATAGAACAAGACCAGAATCTCTATCCATTTCAAATACATAAGAATTCTCTTAGTTGATTTCAGATAAGACTCCTTTGGGCATGCTTAAAATCTAGCACATATACCAAAACTAAACACAATATTTGGTCTGGTTATAGTGATATAATAAGGATCTAATGATTCCTCTATATATGGTTTTATTGATTGAGGGACCAGTTTTATCATTATCCATCTTTGAAATAGTTTCAATGGGAGTATCAATTGGCTTAGCATCTCCAATATTATATTTCTTCAACAACTTTTTGATTTATTTTTCTTGACAAATCATTGCACTTTGGGATGTATATTTAATCTACAACCCTAGGAAGAAGCTCAATTCACCTATGTTCTCATCCCAAACTCACTCCCCATTAAATTACAAATTCATCACATAGAGATTTGGAGGATGCTCTAAAGATTATGTCATCAACATAGATCTGCATAATAAGCAAGTTGTTCCTGCTGAACTTCAGAAAGAGGGTATTGTCAATTTTCTCCATTTAAACCAATCTTCTAGAAAAAACTTTGATAGTCTCTTATACCAAGATCTAGGTGCCTTGTTCAACCCATAGACTTATCTAACTTTAGCACATGATGTGGAAAATCAGCATCCTCAAAACTGGAGGTTATTTTACATAGACTTCTTCCTTCAAATTACTATTTAAAAAGGCACTCCTGGCATCTATTTAGAAGAGTTTGAACCCCATATAAGAAGCAAAAGAAATAAGAATTCTAATTTCTTCCATCCTTGAAATAGGATCAAAGGTCTCATCATATTCAATATCTTCCTCCAGATTATATTCTTGAACAATAAACTTTGCTTTATTTCTACTGATAGTGTCATGTTCATCCTGTTTGTTTCTATACACCCATTTTGCCCCAATTATTTTCTGTCAACAGGCTTGGGGACCAAGTTTCAAACTTTGCTTCTTGAAAATTGTTAAAGTTCTTCCTATATAGCATTAATTCAGTCAACATCTTTTAGGGCTTCCTTTATATTCTTGGGATCAACCTGTGACAAGAAGGATGAGAAAATGATAAAATTCCTAGTTTGAGCTCTTGTTTGTATTCTGGATTCCAAGGAAGAAGTTAGATATTCAAGGGGTGAGAAGATTTGTGCTTCCAATTTGATCTTCTTGATTGAGGTCTGCTGGTACCTTGTCCTTGAGGATTTTGAACCAGTTCTTCTTGGTGTGCCTCTTCTAAATTTGGATTCAGTAATTAAAGACCTGATTTACCATCACCTTCTTCACCTGCAATAGTATAATTTTGTTCTTGAACTTCAGCTTCAGTTATACCATCCCTTTGAATAGGAATAGTTCTTCCATATCAGAATCTTCACTCCAACAGAATCTTTTACCTTTCTTGATTCATCAAAGACCGCATGTATATTTTTTTCCTAACATAGAGTCCTTTTGTTGAAGACTATGTATGCTTTACTTGTTCAGGAGTAGCCTACAAATGCAACTTTATCACTTTTGAGGTCAAATTTTCTAAGCTCATTCTTTCCACTATTTAGAACAAAACATTTGCACCCAAAGGGTCTGAAATAATCAAATTTAGGATTTTTGTTGAAAATAAGTTCATATGGAGTTTTATTCAAGAGAGATCTAATCAGGAATCTAATGCTAACAAAGCAGGCACTGTTGACAGCGAAAACCCAAAAACTTTTTGAAAGGTCATTATCAATCAACATAGTTCTGGCAATATCTATGAGTGTCCTGTTCTTCCTTTTTAACCACTCTATTTTTCTAAGGAGTTCTTGGAGTATAGAGGTTATGAATAATACCTTTGTCAACACATTTCTTAAACTTTGAAATTCTCAAACTCAGTTCTGTGATCAGATTTAAATATTGTAATCTTGCTATTCAGGTTCACTTAAATTATCTTGGTAAAAACCACCAGTACTTCATAAGCTTCATTCTTAGATCTTAGGAACATGGTCCAAGTGATTATTGAATATCTAATCACAAAAACAAACATATAACTTTTCCTATCTCTACTTTTGACTTTAATAGGTTCATGTGCAACAATTCAAGGGGTCTTGTGGTGATTACTTACTTCTTATGCTTAAAGGATGATCTGGTTTATTTTTCTTTGACACAAGCACCGCAAATCTTGTTTTCTAAAAACTGTAACTGAAGACCACAGACCAGGTCCTTTAAGATTAGTTTATTAAGTGGAGAGGAAATTACATGTCCTAACTTTCAGTGCCATAAATTAATATTTCACTTTGAGAAGTTTGGCAAGTCAATTCACAATAATCTACTAAGTATAAATCAGCCACATACATGTTCTTTCACCTCTTAGATTTGATTATTGCTTTCCCAGACCTCAATTTGGACACAGTACACCATTACATAAGAACTTCACTTTATTTCTTTTATAAAAAATTTGGGACACACTTAGAAGACTATTCTTTAAACCTTTCACATAATACACATCCTTAATAGCATGATTTAAGAATTTTTAGATCTTTACAACACCATGAATATAGCCTTTATTTCCAATTCTAGAAGAGACACCTCTACCCAAAAGTGCCTTAAGTGAGAGAAAATAGTCTGTTCATCCACTAGATACACTCATATGCATAGAGCATCCACTATCCATGAACCAACTTTGATTGTCATCTCTTATTCTTATCTGCATACAGAGCTCATTTGTTAGATTTAGGAACCCACTTGAGTTTTAGTTCTCAAAAGAAAGACAAAAATGTTATCACAGCTTTCCAGGTCTAGCTAGAAAATTTGTTCTTCTTAAAATTAGTCAAGAAATTAAATCCCTTGGGAAAAGACTAATTCAGCTGGATGTATCTAGTAGTGTTCATTTCATATCTAAGCTATCCTTAACATTTCTTCTTCAAGTGACCATCCCTGCCACAACGAGTGCATAGAGGATTTTTGGCCTTATTTTTAGCAACAGAGACATGCTTACCTTGGGAGTTAAGAGCATGAGTGTTGTACTAATACCTAAGAAATTTACCATTATTGATCTCCTAACTAGTTAGATTTTAAGGATTTGTGAAGATATGGTCCATTTATGGATTTGTTAAGATCTTCTTTTATATGGACCAAGTCCCTCTCTAATTCTTTATTATTATGAAATGCAGTCATTAGAAACTTTTGAGAATTCTTCAACTTTTCTTCAAGTTCATTTGAAGCTTTCTTTATGCCTTTTCCATCAGGCTCAGCTATCTTCTTCAGTTAACCCATCAAATCCTTATTTTCACATTTCAATTTTGAAGAATTTTCTCCTACTTCAGACAACTGAATGGTTAAGGGTAGTTTCGCTACAAGAAAAAGGCTTATTAGAAACCAATATTTAGGGACAAGTTAATAATCTAGTCCCAGAATATACGCTTAGAGAGACTAGGTTTTTCTTTCTTATCCCTATTTCACATTTTTATTTTTTCCAATAGTGAAGAGGTTAAATATGGTCTCTATATTAATGTATAACTGTTCCCTAAAAGTACATTTATAAGGACAAAAGGCGCCACTCATATAACTAAATCTATTTCTATCTTATTTTTAGGGTTTTGGTGAAATTGATTTCCCCAAAGTAGTAGATTCATTTTTAACACTATAAAGTTCTTTGATAACTCACTCGAGAGCAATCTACCTTCAAGATATTCTTCTTTGATTTGATGAAGAATATTGCAACTGTGCTCTATAATAACTGCAAATATAAAGGCAATAAAGGTAGTTTTCTATTTGTGAAATTTGGTGAAACTCAATCAACAATTAAGAGGGTTTCTTTTTCAAATTTCTCCTTTATCAATTTGGAGACCCAGTTGAGTCACCAAATTAGTACTAACTACTAATTAGTACTAATTTCCTCTGTATGTATTTTGTGGGTAGCTCAAGGGGTGTGGTCGGAGAAATAAACAACTATATTATATAATATGTGTTTGGTCTTGAATTATATTGTTCTTTAAATTGTATTGATTTCAACAATAATGTATGTGTCTGAAGTTGGTAAAACGTTTCTAATTCTAGGAATATTCACTAACATTGTCACCTATTCAGTGAAAATTTTTAATATTGGATGTTATCTGAAAGTTGTATATATCTTGTAGTTGGTTTTGGAATTGAATTTTAGTTACTTAAATCATTACTTCTTGTACCTGATTCTCAAATATTCTCTTGACCCTCGATAGTCACATGCGACATTTGATTTTCTAAATTCCAGCTTTTGCTTGTTTTGTTCTAATTATTACATAGTGTTTCAAATTCTGTAAGTCCAATGCTAAGTTAGTTCTATCTATGTTGCTTTGTTGAAATAATTCGTTGCTGGTTGTGAAATTTTTTATTTTATGAAAGCAATTATCCCCTTATTTTTCAGGTCTTGGAGTAAAAATTTTGTGAACGAGCAAATTTATTGTACTTATTTTGATTACTAATGCAGATGTTTGTGTACTCTTGTCAGTAATGTAAACCTTTGTTAAAACGGAGTGAAATTTTCAACTATTTTTAAATGTCATTGAATCATTACTTTGATTATACTTTTCTCATGGCTTTTAATGTTAAGTTGTTAATAGTTCATGCATAGTAGCATATGCTTACTACTTTTGATTAATTTTACTAGATACCTTTTACAAAAGAATTATCAACAAAGATTGAGACTTTTGTCTTAAATTCCTTGCAGTACATGGCTAGTGAAATATGTTGTCAGACTAACGTGATACTTTTAAAAAAAAATTCCACAAACAACAACTGTTGCTCACCATTTCACATAATGTATGGAAGAGAACTACAATTAGCACTTAAAGACATAAAGTAGCACAATATTACTTTTGGAAAATTATAAGAATATAAGGGATGATTCGTAAAATCAAGAATAGATGAGTATTCATTTGTGCTCATGTAGGGAGATGACAGTTTTAAAAGCACCGGCCAGTGCTTTCACCTTTTTTTCTCTGTTCCCTATATTTGCTTCCAGTCTATTCAATCATATTATTTAAAACCACAAATTCATTATACAAGCCTTGTACCACCTGATGTTGAGATTTTGATAATGCCGCAATAGTATTTTTCACTGGCTCTTCTTTGGTACTTTCTACACTGACCCCAACTTCCTTGGAACTAGGACATAGTTGTTGTTCTTATTGTACTTCTTCGGTATCTTGTTTCATGGGAGCTTGTTTTCCTTGATTTGTTCCTACGTCCTTCTCTTTCAATTATTGATTCTCCTTTGAAGATGCATTTATAATGGTTTCGTCTTTTTTCTTTTCTGGTGAATTAGGCTCTTTGTTGATTTCTTTTGGTTCTTCAGTTTTAATTTCTAGATTTTCCACTAGTGTGGATGATTCAGCTACATCCTTGGTAACCTTCATTTATACACTGTTTATATGTTCATTAATAATCTCTTCAATGTGATCCACTGTGGCCGAATTATTCTCATTCTCCCCTATATTAGAATCAGCAATCATTTCATTATCACTAATGATCATCTCCTTTTTAATTCATGAATTACTATTTCTTGATAATCCTCTGGCGTTGACTATTCACCCTAAGAAATGATATCTAGAACTATATCTAGAGAATCTGTTGTTATTGATGCTTTTGTAGTTGAACTACTAGCAGTATCAAGCTTCCTAGTCGTGGTTGTGGTCGTCTTCTTTTTGTTCACTGGCTTAGAATTAAGGCTAGCATTGTATTGCTTGCCAATGGAATCCTTACTAGTAGTAGCTTTTGATAATCTATTCAAAAGGGGTTTATAAAGAATAGAAGTTTTGGTTGATAAGAACGATGATGAATGAGAAATTCCCTCCTTAGGATTAGGAGAAATTTGGCTTTTTTGAGAGAAAAGGCTGAGGAGGCTTGTTATAGAATAATATTCTTCAAGCTAGATCAGAATTTTTGGTACTATGAATTTTGTGCACACCACTTGAAGATACGGACTTCTAGGCTTGAACAATTATTGGTTTGAGGTAGTTGAGAACATTCTTGTTTAAGTAACTAGTTGTTAATGTTGAATATGTTTGTTTTTTGGTAGGGGAGGTTGTTTTTGAAGTATTTGTTTTGTTGTTTTAGTGATGTATTGGTGATGTACCTCTCTTCTCCTTCCATGCAGGAGCAGTGTCTGATCTTGATCTTGTTGCATTCTTTTTAACTTTGGCTAAGAATAAATTGTACAGCTTTTTGAATAAATTGAAATTATAAAGAGGTTTCATCATTAAGTTTTTGTATTGTTAGAATAAACAACATATATTTTGTAGCAAACGAACTTAAAATAAGGAAGAAAATCAGACTGATGTGATATAGTTCACATACTAATTCTTCTCTTAGTATCACATTGATACGCGCTTTTCCTCATAGATCTGTAATATAAAGTATTTCAAGCTATACCTCATCACCTGATCCCTCAAATTATTTATGCAATGTTCATGCAGATGCAACATGTGGACTTCTCAAATCTATCCATATTGTAACTTGTAAGTTCTCAATTACCATGCCTTTTGAAATATAATAAAGTATTTTTTCCAGTTGTAGCTTAAATACTTTACTTCACTATTTTTTTCTCGTGGTGACAAAATTCAGGTGCTAAAGTAAATTTAAATTTCTAATTAAAACATAGTAACTTTGTCCATCAATAGCCTAATTAGAAGATATTGAACAACGTGGTAGTTGAATCACAGATAAATTTTGTGATTTGGGTAACTTTTACTATAAGATTATATTATGTGTGAAGGTTTATGGGTATCTTTTAGCATAAATGGTATATGAATTTACTCAAAATTATTGTACTTCAAGTTGCTCGATTCGATGGTTCTGAATCATAAAGAGTTGTATGTTTAACCTTCATAAGTTGATATACACTTATTCCAATTATGTCTTACAATTTCTTTATATTGTTACTGACCAAAATTTATTTCTCCTTAACTTGCCATTTTTCTTATCCTCTGGCACTCGAGTCCTATTATGAGAAGTTTGATCCTTATTTTATTGACATGAGGACAAACCAAGCCTGTGATCGTTGTAGAGGGAGGATGACCGAATTGAAATTGTTCAAGTATGTGCTTTTTTTATTTTTTTTTCTTGATTTTTATGTGTTAAGAAGTATATTTTATTAACCTAGGAGAAGGTGATGATGGTGATATAGCTCAACCTTTAGGCTTATTTTTTAAGGAGTAATTTTGCACTTGTAGTTGGTCTAGTGATAGAACATCCATTGCTTAAAAGGTATTTGCCAGACTTTTTGCTTTCTGTCTTCCTTGATCGTATTCCTTTAATCAATAGTTAGAAGTCATGTTGTAAGAAAGGGAATTCATACTTAGAGGGAAGTGTTGGGTGGAAAAAAATTGGTTATAGCTGGGTGAATTTTAGTCCCCAACTATATGTAAAAGTTCTTCAAAATTTTATAGTTTATTGATCCATGCAGCTAGTGTGAAATGTAAAAGAATCCGAACATTCAATTCAAAATGTTAAGGCAATTGGTGTAGTACCCAATACATTAAAAGCTCCTTTGAAGACCCTTACATAGTTGATGAGAAACAAGTGTACTTTTCTTAACACCTTTCTACACATGTAACTTTATTTATTATGGGATATCTACCATTTGTCATGGGCTCTTATTTAATTAAGTTTCTCAATTTACAGCTCTCAAAATCTTTTGGTATAATGTTAATAACAACTTTACTCTTTTCGTTGCTTTATTTTCTTATAGCAGCAAATGAAGAAGAAATGTTTCATCATAGAATTGGTTGGGTGAGTTTAGTCACCATCATAAGCCATAAGAATCTACTTTAGTAGCTTGCCCATTCAGTAGGTGCTAGGTTATACGAGTTGAGTAGGAATTGATTGTCAAGATCTATACTTTGTTTTGATACTTGCTCTGAAATGGTTCAATAGTTAGTCTCGTACAATGTCGGAACTTTTCTAAATGTAGAAAGAATTCACGTGACACATGACAACTTGATATACTCATACTACATAAGTACAGTTTATTAAGTTTCTTGTACGGTGAAACATAGCAACATCACTCATCATACACTAACTACAGAGTAGCTAAATTCTAAACAATTAGCTAAAACATTACACAATCACATCATAATACAATTTAATTATTATATTACTTTTTGTCACCATATTGTAGTCTCAGCATCAAACTGAGTTCCCATGTAAGCACGTCGTGTAAACCTTTCTTCAATATGAGGTTTTCCATTTGTGGATTATTCGTACATGAATAAAATCTCCGTGCTTTATTTCCCATAAGAAACTCTATTGGAATTTTGTTTAATGAAATTATAATCATTATATGTTTAATTTAAGTGACCCTGCTGCTCATTATCTTTTTCTTACAGAAATATGCAGCAAAAGGTGTTTTGAAAATTGTCTTTGTGAACATACAATTATTCAATCTCTTTTTTTCCTTTGTATACTTTGATTTCCTATAATTATGCTACCCAAATACTTAATTTTGCTTGTTTTCTACTTATATACAGGTCGCAAGTTTAATCGATATACAATCTTTCTCTCAACTCTATGATGGATACCCCTTTAGAGAATTCACCTTTTTTGGAGAGTTCTGTCTAAGAAGATGACATCGTTTTTCTAGAATTATTTAGCAAAATATTTTGTTATATACTTAGAGATGTTATCTACTTTGGTTGATGGATTGTGAAAACAGTATTGTGACAATATATTTTTGTATGTTGTACTTCTTTTCAAATGTTAATTCATTGTACTGATAACACTATTGATAATTTTATTTATCTGCAATTGATTATCTATGGCAGAAGTTGTATATCGGTTGCCACATTTTTGTCAAAAAACATATTTTTAATTCATCAATTTTAATTAAAAATAATAAAATTACTTCTTTAGGGACCAACATTGCATTGTCCTTACAACACTTTAAGGACTAGATTTTTGGGCGCAAAAGATTTCAAGAATCAGCTAAGCTTGTCATAAAAAATTCAAGGCGGATGTTGATCTGTGTGTTTAAGGACCAGAAAATTGGTCTCTAAATGAATTTTAGGAACCACAATTTTACCAGTCGCAAAAAGGATTTAGATTCCGGTAAAATCTCGTCCCTATTGACCTTTAGCTTCAGAGGCTATAGGGACGGATGGTGACCATATTTTTCCCATTGTTATGGACGTTTAGGGATCGGAAATAAACTTTTAGGAACCATTTTTCTCATCCCTAATGGTCGTTTTTCTTGTAGTGTTTTTCATGTTCTATATTTTCTACCTTATCATCAAGTAAATCCCTCTCAGCAGTAACCTCACACACAAAATCAAGAAAGACATTTGCGAGTTTCTTTGTCTCCTTAAGGGAATAATAATTCAAGTTTTGTTTAATATCAAAAAGAGTTACCTCATTCTCTTCTTCATCGTATGATTTTTCCATGAGAGCAAAAAGAGAGTTGTAGGAGATTTCACTATCTTCACTATCTTTTATAGCTAACATGGAAGCATCTTCAACTTTTTTTATTCATCTTATTCACTTAAGGTATATCCCTAGACGCTAGGGCTTGTTTCACAGCATAATCAATAGAAGGTTTCCTTCTTGACTTCTTGGGGACATGGTCCTTCTATTTTCCTTTATCTCCACCTGATTTTCAAGTACTCTTGATAATCCATTTTGCGCAAACGATAATTTTTTATAAAATGTCTAGGTTTTCCACTGAAAAATGGGGTGGCCTAGTAGTAGATTGTCCTTCCTCCAGATTAGAAGGTGCAACCATGGTTAAGAATTCACTCTAGGTGTTAACCTTTTAGACTGTCCTTTCTTTAATTTCAATTGTTGAAACATGGGGGGTACACCACCACTACGGGACCAGGAACTAGAAGTCAATTATATGGCAATAAACTAACAAGCACACAAAAATGCAGTAAATAAATCAATACAATAATTTACATAGAAACCTCATAGCTCAAGGAAGGAAAAAGCACGACCTGCACTCATAGGCTCTCAAACTCCACTATAATCAAAACACATCTTGATTAGAGATTTCATTAAACTTAACTCTAAGTTCCTCTAATTTGTAATCTCTATTTTTTAAAAGGAACTTTAGGGATTGAACAGCCCTAGGCTTTTCATTAAATTGCAAGAAATGTACATTGAAGGGGGCATAAACCTGACTTCAACTATGGTACAAATTATGAATTGTGATCTAATAGATATGACTATGCATTGTACAGTTATGCAAACTTATGACTTGCTAAAGCCTTCTATCTTGTAACAATCACCTCTCACCTCTATTAATATCACTCTCAAATTGATTAACTCTAACCAAAATAAACTCAGGTAACTCTACCTAATAAATTCAACAGCAAAAGAAAATTTTAATCTTAATCTTTGAGTAAATTGATCACAAGACTCGACTCAAGAGCACCTACACTATATGTACGAAGAGATTTAGAACTTGAGCTTAGAGAGATTTTTTACCACCACCATGAGATTCTTCAATTTGAAAAAACTATGGATGAAACAGCATCCTTATGTATTTATAGTAGTGTAGAATTTTTTGATAGAATTTTGGTTGGACCAAGTGTCCATTCTGGTACACAGTTCACCCGCATAGTTATTGTACTATCGAACAAAACTGTGCAGAGTGTGATAGTTTTATTGGGCAAAGTAGGCGAGGAAACGGGTCCCCTGATATCATTCAGTTACCATAAAAACATGATACAACATGTCTTTTAAAGGCCCCATAATGAATCTTATCTTAAGCATCAAACCCAGCTACCATAATAAATCTTATCTTAAACATCAAACCCAACTAGCATGCATGTCATCCTTGAAATGTTTACTTTGAATGCTAGCTCAAACCCGAAGTGTCCACCCTTGTTTCTCTCCTCCAGCCCTAAACACGATGACAGACACGATCAAGAGATCAGTTACTTTTCTCTCTCTCATCAAGTTCTCCAACGCCAATTTTTTTTATTTATTTAAATTAGGTCATGTTTCCCCATTTAAATCATTTCAATTTGAGCTCACTTTTCCTTCCTTCTCTCTCTAGCTTACTGAATACAATTTTAGATTTCTTTCTCTTTGTTAATCTAGACTTGAACAGTGAATTTTAAGTTATATAGATGGATATCATAAAGTTCTTTTTTAAATAAAACAAAGCATTGTATAGTGTTTGGCATTTTTCTCTTCAAAGTTTTCCTATATGCATTTTTGGTTTCGTGAAAAGAGTTATTCTGAATATTTAAACCTTAAATTTATGTGAAGATTATTTCTTTCTTTGTTGGCATAATTTCTTGATTTTAAAGGGTTTGAATTTCTTTTAAAGGATTATTTGTAGAGTTTTAAAATAAGTATATTGTTTTATTCCTCTATGTCTATGATGTGCTATTAGAGAATTATCAATAGATATCTCAAATTGATTTTTTTTTGTTAATATTACTATAGTCATTGTTGTTGTTGCATTTATCCAGCACATGGAGGATATTAGTAATCATGTATGAAATCAATCCTACATTTTCAGCCATTGATTTCTCATGTGGTCATTGTTTTTATTTCAGAAAATCAATTTCTTTATTAAAAAAGTTTAAATCAATTAGAAGGAAAGGAACTTTCCAAAATAAAAACTATTAATTGAATTATGAGAAGTCAGCTCACGAGTAACAAACTTAATTTTTACCTTGGTAGAAAGAGAGAGAGAAGTCTTTTTCTAACCATTCTCGGTAAAAGATAAAAAATAACAATAATTAAAATGTCCAAAGGGAATAATAAATAGAATATTCTATTGCATTCTTAATAAAATTATATAAAACCATAAAGAAGGCCAACTCTATTTTTCTAACTAATGATTGGTCAATAAATGGTAATCTTATCATTTTGAAAATCATATATATATATAAGACACCAACGGCGACGGCAAACATGAATGGGCAATCAGCCACCGGCAATCCACTACAGCAACAACCCCCTTCCATTTTACTTTCAAATTTCAGTGGGGTTCAGCCCCAACATAATTTTATGGCAGCACTAGGAGGAGGAAAGAAAACAATTCAATTGGAGAACAATCCATACAAACTAACTGATGGAAAGGCAAGAGTAACTTTTTCAAAAGAGGAGGACACGCTGCTTGCAGAAAAGTGTAGAATGATGGTTGTGGGAAAATTTTCCTGCACACGTTCTCAAATTGACCGATTAAGAGATGAATTCAAACAAATTTTTCCATTGAGAGGCATAATCTATGGAAAATGACTTCAAGAGATTCTATAGTCGAATATCTATAGTAATCTGTGGAATGGTCAGAAGGGTACAGAGATGGACAAGAAATCTCAAGGCAGATATAGAGTCAATGTTGGTCCTAGTGTGGGTGACACTGCCCGACTTGCCATGGCACTACCATGACTGAGCGAAAATAGAAAGAATATTGGAACGACTAGGACCATTGATTGCATTAGATAACGCAACAATGGATCGAACTAGGCCAACGATGGCCAAGGCGCATGTAGAGATTGATCTAACTAGTCCTAGAATAAATGAAGTAGAAATAGCGCTGATTGATTATACAGGAGAGCTTGACATTTTCAAGCAGTTGATTGAATATGAAAACATCCCTGATTTTTTCTTCTACTGTAAGATGCAAGGACATTATGATGCAATTTACAAATCGCAACAAGCTAAAAAGGATAATCCTGAATACTTTGGTGTTGTAAAGCTAGTTAGAGTGGCAAAAGAACCAGGGGCAGATGCAGAAGGATGGATTGAAGTGAACAACTCCAAGAGAAAAAAGAAAAAGGGAGTTGCAGGGAGCAATAATAAGGGTGGGAACAATATTAAACACCTTCAAATTCACCAAACGATCAACAAAATGCTGGAATAGAGTAAAAATCAAAGGGCAAAGACACTCAAATGGAGACAACACTCAATCCATAGACAAGTCAAAAAGGTGGCGGGATAGAGATAGTTTAACATGTTGTAAAGAAAATTCCAATAAGGAATGAAGTAAAGGGAAAAAGAAGAAAAATGAGACAAACAATAAGACAAAAATCAAAATGAAGAAAAAAAGGAAGAAGGCGAAGAAAGGCAATGTGGAGGCCCCTGAACACTTAGGGGAGAAAATCTTAAGTATTAAAAAGGGCTAGTGAATGTCCCTGACAAACTACTCAAGAAAACCCCAAAAGGAAAAAGGAAAAAGTTTGAATCTAAAATACCGAATCAGAATCTAGCAGCAATGAGTGAGTCGTTGGATGGGGGGAGGAGTACCGTGTTTGCCACTCTACCTCTTAGCAATGTTGAAATATGAGGTGACAATAGTAGGAAAAGATTGAACACTTCAATGTCTATAGAGGTGCAGGAGATTACTCTGGAGACCTCACCGTCACAGAGCCTTGTCCTGCCACATCTCAAAGTTAATCCAAAGCTCACTAATCATGGTTGGAACTCCAAAACAGTGCCAAAAACACAGTATACAAATATGGATCTCACCATTGAGAAAGATGAAGTATTCAAGTATGATGCTGAGAACTTGCAAAGACCAAAAAAAAATCTTGAATTTTGATGATGACGAGACTAAATTAACAGGAGTGCAAGCTAAGGTGGCATAATGAAACAACCTCTCACCAAGAGGAACTACAAGTTTTGGGGGCATCCAAAAAGAGATATCACTTAAAGGTACAAGAAAGAGAACGATAATCACAAAAGAATCCTTACCTAATGTGTTTAATATTTAACACACTTTCATGGAATATTAGGGGGATGAACTCACAAAATGCATAGGTAAAACTAAAATCTTTACAAAGCCAATTCAACATCCCACTTTTGGCTATTCAAGAAACAATGGTTAGAGCAATAAAAATTCAAAGGTATAGAATGAAGTTGGGCATTCAAAACTGCTTTTGCAACTGCAATACTAAGATATGGTTATTTTGGACGGATGATCTGAATCTACACATTCTAGAAGACAGGAAGCAACAAGTTACTTGCAAATTTCTCACTCAAGCTTGTTCAACTCCAATACACCTCACCATACTATATGTTAAATGTTCTATGGGGCTGTGGAGACTGCTTTAGGAGTACCTAAGGAGATGGGCAAATATAATTCAAGGCCTTTGGGGGTGGTTGGTGACTTTAGTGTCATATTAGAAGCAGATGAAAAATTTGGAGGTAGACCGTATTGGATCGAAAGAAGTTTTGATTTTTAAACCTATATGGATGATTGTGGAATGAGAGATGCGGTCTTTTACGGAAATAGATATACTTGGAGTGATAATAGAGGTTTTCCCATAACAATAAAGAAAAGGCTAGATAGGTTGTTGATCAATGAAGAATGGGCAAATATAATGGGAGATACATTCGTATAACATTTACTGTGAAGAAGAATGTACCACTATTTATCATTGTGAAGAAGAATGTAAATATGGGTCCGAGATACTTAAAATTCTTAGATTTTTGGGTTGAACACAAGGATTTTAAAATTTTTGTCAAAAATGCATGGGAGGAGGAAGTAAATAGTAACTCTATGGGGAGACTACATCAGAAGATAAAGAATACTTATAAAAAATTGAGAGAGTGGTCAAGACAAGCATTTGCCGATATATATGAAGAACTATGGAGACTAGAGCAAAA
Organism: Capsicum annuum; assembly: GCF_002878395.1. Classification (NCBI taxonomy): domain Eukaryota; kingdom Viridiplantae; phylum Streptophyta; class Magnoliopsida; order Solanales; family Solanaceae; genus Capsicum; species Capsicum annuum. The sequence continues at coordinate 35,531,075 of NC_061119.1, read as the reverse complement.
AATAACAAACTTGGAAAATATTTAGGCAAGAGATGATGTTCCTGATATAAGAGCAGAGGTGAATGAGAAAAAATCAAAATATATTCAGTTCCTCAAACTACAAGACTCAATGCTTTGCCAAAAATCTAAAGCAAACTGGTTGAAAAACGGGGACCAAAACATAGAATATTTTCATAGCGTGATTAAGGGGAGAAGAAAAAACCTCAATATTTAGAAAATACAAGATGAAGATGGGTTATAGAGAGAAGGCAATGACAATATTGCTGAGGCAACAGTTCAATACTTTCAAAAAACATTTGGACATAGGTAGCCATCAAGTGACTGTACAACTTTAGACTGCATTAGTCCAAAGATTACAGAGTAAGAGAATAACATACTCACTGAGGTGCCAAAGTTAGAAGAGGTCAAAGAGAGTGTTTTTTGTATTAATCCAGAGAGTGCACCAGGTCTAAATGGACTCAACGCACTATTTTATCAAGTATGTTGGGATGTGATAGCTCAAGATGTATTTGAAGTCGTCAAAGTATTCTTTAAGGGGGATAATATTCAAAAACAATTCACACATACATGCCTTGTAATGTTGCCAAAGGTAGAATTTCCCCAATACATGACAGATCTTAGGCCAATAAGCCTATGTAATGGTCAACCAAATACCTAATCTAGAAAGCTGGTCAACCTCACTTACTAACCTCTTCTTATCCTCCTCAACATGAGCAGCACTATCCATAGATAGCCTGCAAAGGGCATCTGCCACTATATTGGCCTTGCCCGGATGATACAACATACTCATATCATAATCTTTCAACAACTTGAGCTACCTTTTTTATGAAGATTTAGATTTTTCTGTGAGAACACATACTACAAACTTTATTTTTAGTGAACAGATCTACCTAAACCCCATAAAGGTAATGTCTTCATATCTTCAAAGCAAACACAATAACTGTCAACTCAAGATCATGGGTAGGATAATTCTTTTCATAGGGATTAAGCTATCTAGAGGCATAGGGTATGACCTTACCTCTCTGTATCAACACACAACCAAGACCAGCTCTGGAAGCATCAAAGTAAACTACAAATCCATCTGAACTATCTGGCAAAGTCAATATTGGAGCAAAAGTGAGTCGAGTCTTCAACTCCTGAAAACTCTTCTGACAAAAATCTGACCACTGAAACTTGACTTTTTTTAGAGTTAGTCAAGATATGCGGGATGCAATAGAAGAAAACCATTCAATAAACCATCTGTAATAGCCAGCCAAACCCATAAAACTCCTGGTATTTGATGGAGAGATAGGTCTGGGCTAGATCCTCACTACTTTAGTCTTTTGAGGGTCAACTTTAATACCATCACCAGAAATAATATGGACAAGTAAAGCTACTGATCTTAACCAAAATTCGCACTTACTGAATTTAGTGAGAAACTTATAAGATCTAAGGGTATACAACACGATTCTCAAATGGTCTTCATGATCATTCTCACTATGGGAATAGACAAGAAAATCATCAATGAAGACTATGATGAACATGTCCAAGTACTGCTTGAATACTCTATTCATCAAGTCTATGAAAGCTGCAGAGGTGTTTGTTAGTCCAAAAGATATAACTAATAATTCGAAGTGACTATACTAGGTTCTGAAGGTTGTTTTCAAAATCTCACATTCTCTGACTCTAAGATGATGCTTATCTAATCTGAGGTCTATCTTAGAGAAATAACTAGAACCCTGAAGTTGGTCAAACAAGTCATCAATCCTGGGGAGTGGATACTTATTCTTGACTGTGACTTTGTTCAACTAATGGTAATCGATTCACATTCTAAGAGAACCATCTTTCTTACCCACAAATAAGACAGGTACGCCCCATAAGAAAAAACTGGGTCTGATGAAACCCTTATCTAAGAGATCATTCAACTATTCTTTCAACTTCTTAAACTTAGTTGGAACTATTCTATAGGGTGGAATAAAGATAGGCTGGGTATTTGGAAGGAGATCTATTTCGAAGTCGATTTCCCTTTTGGGAGGAACTCCGCAAAGGTTTGCACAAAACATATCTAGAAATTCCTTACTACTAAAAATGACTCGAGAATAGGAGTCTCAGAACTAGAGTCCATGAATCGAACAAGATGGTATACACACCCCTTAGATATCCTTTTTTTTATCTAACATATGAAATAATCTAACCCCTAAGCGCTGAAGTACTACCCCTCCATTCAATAACTGGTTCATTGGGAAACTAAAACTAAGCTTTATTTCTAAAATAAACTAAGGCATAGCATGAATGGAGCTAATCCATGATGAGAATGACATTGAAATTAGTCATCTCTAGCTCTATAAGATTAAGGTAAGTGACTTTTTGGGATACTTTGATCGGCCATTCCTTTATACCTACCTGGCTACAATAGAGACACCTATAGGAGTAGAAATTGAGGAGTGTTCTGCTAATTTTTTAGGACTAGCGCCGAAGTTGATGGTTATATAAGGAGTCACAAAAGAAAGTGAATCTCTGTGGTCTAATAAAGCATAAACATGAAGATGAAAGACCTATAACATACACGTAACTACATGAGGAGAACTTTCCTAATTCTGTTGGTACTAGAGTGCATACAATCAGTTCAAGCACTGACCACTGGTGGCACTAGTATTAGCACCCTACTAAGTCGGGTGACCTTGTTGAGCTGATAATAGATTGGACTGGCCCTGTTGGTGCAAATCCTTTCCCCTTTGAGTATCTACTTGAAACTTTCTAACCCTGTGGCCTAACTTTCCACACCCAAAACACACATCACTACTAGCCTTACACATACCCTGATGATTCCTGCCATATTTTCGACAAAGTAGATTGGTATGGCCACTGTTCATGCTACTCTTTGACTTAGAGCCTGGTGCTCTATCTCGAGTGTCATTCCTTAACTTTAGCACTGGCTCACTACCTAAAGATGGAGTTTGTGCTGGGAATTTCTGATAAAACTGAGAATGGTTACCACCATCTAACCTGGATTGAGAAAAGTTAAAACTACCTTTCCTAGCCCTCTTGTTCTCTCTTTCTTTCTCCTTAAGCTTTTCTTTATCAATCTGTTGAGCATGAACCATAAGTTCTAATAAATCCATCTCCTTAAAAAAAATTGCAGTCCTAAACTCCTTAACCACACTATCAGATACACCAGATTCAAACTTACTCATTCTAGACCTATTATCAGCCACCATCAAAGGAGTATACCTTGCCAACTTAGTGAACTTAAGTGAGTATTCCTTCATACTTATATTACCTTGCTTCAAATTGATAAACTCCTACACTTTACTTCCCTCAACTCTAATGGAGGAACCTATCTAAAAAGTCATAGAAAACTTCTCCCACTATACAGGCCCTGCCTCAGCACTTCTATCCTTCTTCCACTACTTAAACCAGGTATGAGCTATATCCTGCAACAGATATGCATCCAACTCTACACTCTCACTCGACGTGACCCCCATAATATTTGTCACTTTCTGAACCATATCATGAAACTCTTATGGATCCAAAAAACAAAGGGGGATTCATCCATGTGAAATCCCGAATCCTAACTGCAACTGTATTTGCCACTGGATTGGCTGGGGTAGCATCTCGCTGATTGTTCTAACTAGCAAGTGAATGAGCTAATGTAGTAAAAGAAATTCTGAACTTTATATGAAAGATATGTTCATTCGGGGGATCTTCCTGAACAGGAAGTAGTGCGAGATGATTCCCATTCCTTCTTCCATTGTTTTTTTTTGAGGCATTATTTGTAAATAAAATGAAGGAAGAGTTAGAAAGAGAGTTTAAGTAGAGCTCATGCTTATTCGCATGACATGAATACTGAATGAAGGAAAAATTTTCCTAAAACATCTTGTAGCCTCTTGTCCATAAGTGTGGCATGCTTCAGACCCATGAACAAGACTCTACTCAACGCAGCCTTCAGACTCCCTAGGACCCTTTAAAATTTTGGGCTTAGATACCAAGTTTAGTCACGACCCAAGGCTACCCCCTAGTCGTAACAACGGTGCTTGTGGTTACAAATAACCACAAGCTAACCCATTAGTTGGTGCCCACTATGAGAACTGAAAAAAATATGAACATAATGCATGTACGAAAAATAAACTGAGAAGGCACTGTATATCTGAATAGTGAAGTACGAAATATTGAATATCTAAAACAACTGTAAAGAATTGAAAGTAACTAACTTATTATCTAACTATTTTTTCTGGATTTCTGAAAGCTTATAGACTGACAGGGGAGTTGATGGGATAGACTCCAAAGTAACTATGACTAACTGAATAAAATTAAATACTAAAATAATTGAATAATTATAACATGTCCTCAATGGATGAGGACTCACATCTACGACAGCTGAATTAGGCTAAACTATCTAACTGTGATTGGGAAATTGTCTGTCCAAACCTATGATATAAGACATCATAGCACAAAGAAAGTATACGATCAGTACTTTGAATGTACTGGTATATGAGATAAGGTTAGACTGATATACAAGGGGTACTATGTATATGTAATAAGGACTAACTGCATAGCATGCGATAACTAACATAAATGCATAAAAACTATAACATCTGAGAATACAAGACCAAGCATAAATATGTAGTCAAAAATATGTCTAAAATTTGAATGATTGTAAACTGTATAACTAAATAACTGAAAGTATGTACACTTGGTCAAGAAAACCTAAACTGAGAATACACTGAAGTATTCTACCAAGACTGTGGGAGATATTATCTAACCGATATGCCTCCAATCTGAGCTAATTGGGGTCTAAACTGTAACCACAGTTGGAAGGGTGTTAGTACCGTGCCACGGGTACTAACACTAACTATGCGGATCCACTAATCTGATGTCCCGAAGGACTAGAGAGTCAGTCCTAAACTAGTGGGTGACCACTAAGAGAGTATCAGTCATAAATCGACGGGTGACATCTCAGAATCCTATGCTAGCTATGCAGTTTTGGAACTTAGGGCTGCTACTAAGGACCCAATCCTAACTAATGGGTGAACCCCAATCCCTAGGTTCACTCAATGCTAAATCCTACTCCCAATTGAACTGACACTGGTATTGTACTGAACTAAACTCAATTGAATGTTATTATGTAAATGATAGTGCTAATCATGAATATGAATATCTAAGTATAGTAATAAGATTCATGGATTAACTATCTGAGTACTTGAAAATAAATGAATTCATGTAAAACACATAGGTATCGTGTGTTCATATTCCACCATCACTGAATGGAATTAACATTAATGCCATATGAAAGCTTTAAAACCATAGTAGGGAATTATCGTTTAAAACCCAACACTTAGGCATTTCATCACACACATGAGTCATGAACTTAAGCATGGAAATGGGTAAAGCATACGAGAATAACATGATTACAAGACTAGAATCATAACATAGGGATTTAACGTGATGATTATAACATTTAAAAAATGTAATGGCTAATCCCACTTGAAAAAAAAAACTTATAAACATAACTTGTAATTGAATTAACAAGAGATTCTTGGAGATATTTCAACTTAAAATGAAAAAATCATAATTTAAATCCAAAAAGAGTTTCTTGGGCTCCATGGATGAAAGGAACCCATGGATGAACATCACACGTACCTCACTAGATGAATTTGTGAAGATTTTTGAGAATTTCCTGAGATTTGAAGCTTGAATTCCTTGATTACTTAAGTAAGGGTTAGGGTTTATTCTTGAGGGAAAGGAGGCTTCTTTTGAGAGAATTTGTGATTAGAAAAGAAAATAATTCTCTTTGGGAATTTAAATTTCATGTTATAGACGAGTTGGGTGAAGGGGAAATGATCCAAATTCCCTTAAATGACGAGGAATAAAAGCTAGACAAAAAGAGAAGGGGGCGATGCGTGCTCTAAAGCTCCAGACTGGAGCGGGCGGCGCGAACTCTAGAGAGGTGCACAAAGGGAGCACTGCGCGGGCTCTGGAGCGGTCCACTGGTGGGAGCAAGGCGTGCTTATCCCGGTGCTGCTACTATTTTATTTCTCCAAACTTGCCCTTACGCTCATCCAAAATTCTGAAACTCACTAAAGACGTACTTTTAACTTTCCAGATCATGAATCAACTCAAAAATAGACATTCTGAGGTCGGAAAGGTCAAAAAAATAAAATCATTGAAGTTTAAGGGCCTTAGAAATAACTAAGTCACAACACTTAGGCTAATTTCTAAGCTTTCCCCCCCCCCCCCCCTCCTTATGCATGCAATTGAGATCTGAAATGAGCTAAGACTTTTACGGGGTATTACAGTTTCTATATAAGTAAGAGCAGAAATGAATTTAATATGTCCACAATTTATGATCATAACCTCTAATTAGGCACCATCGGAATAAATAAGCATGTAAGATATCATTAATATCATGTTATCCCCTAACTTAGGTATTTCTATCATGATAAAGACAACCAATGCACAAGTAAGCCCTATATTAGCAAAATATGACCCCACATAGGCATCATATCTAGAATCAAGGTATTTAAATGCACAAATAAGGCCAAGTATGTCACATAAAATACCCACACAAGAAACACACAATATCATATCTCACAAGTCAACAAAAATATAGTGTAAGCTTCACATAGGCGCACAACAATAAGAATATTCTCAAAATATAACCTCATAGACGTTTTCCCCAACTCATAGCATGCTTTACTTATGTATTAACTACCCAGCTTAATCTGAAAGAAGTTAAGCCATAACCAACCTTCAAATAATGAAATCCTAGTTTAAAGTGCTTTAATGCAGAACCTTCCCCTTATGAATGTCCTCAGAATAAACTATAATATTCAAATATAGTATTTATGCATTAAAAGAAAGCTACTGATACCCATATTTAGGTCAAGTCTAAAATGAGTTCAAAAATGAGTTTGAAAATAAAAGAGGGTAAAACCAAAATTTTATTTTAAAACACATTCTTCAAGGTTACAGGAGTCTACAAGAGAAAACTCATGTAACAAAGAGTAAAAAATGAGGTCCAAATCAAAGAAAAACCCTTTTAAAACTTCATAGGGAAAAACCCCAAATATTCATTTTGAAATCATTATTTAAAGTTATTTTTGATGATATAATTGATGAAAAAAATGAGAATAAGTTTTTGGAGCTTACCCAAGCTCAAATGGTGAAGAAATCCCTCAGAATTAGCCAAACCTAAAGCACAAAGGTCTAAAATAGTGAAAAATTATTTAAAAAAGTATATATTGTACTAGCATCGACTACTTAAACAAATGGTCCCTTAAGCGACCACCACCTAAGTAGTTGGGATGTCGCTAAAGTTACTTAGCATCAGTTGTCGGGCTTCACTTAAGCGATCCATATGTCGCTTAGGCGCCCTTCACTAATGCGGCCCTTTAGTCACTTAAGCCACTTCTACTTTAGAAACCAATAGGTTGCTTAGATGGCTGCACCAACTGGTGGTACATCAGCAACTTGAAAAACATGCCAAGTTCCTGATCGGATCCTCGAAATTCCTTCAAAATTTCATAAAACAAATGAACTATGCTCTAGGCTATTTTTGACGTTTCAAGCTCAGTGACGATGTTGAATTTTTGATAAAAAGATTATTTTCATTAGATTGATCGGGATTCCTTCTCACAATTTAACTAATGAAGGATCGAAATACATGATAAAAGTCCCTAATCTGAACCAACCACACTACTAACCTAAACTTTGAATTTTAAGTTTTGTTGGTGTAGTTCAAATTTCCATCCGACACTCGAATGGTCAAATGTTGACCAAAGTCAACTATATGAGTTCTCAAGCCTCTAAAAAATTTACAAACTCACACAAATCGTTCATGATTGCATCAGGAACCATGCCAACCATCCTCAAATTCAAAAATCAATGTGTAGCAACTTCAACAAAGGGAAAATGATCAAAACATATAATATTGGAAACTCACAAATTTAAGTCATTACAGAACCCACTACTAAAACTCTAGTTTATCATCAAAAAAAAAAGACAAAAAAGTACCTAAATCAGAAAAATTTGAGGGTAACTCTTACGTGAGTCAGACTTGACCTCCCAAGTAGCCTCCTTAACAGGATGGTGTCTCTGCTGAATCTTAACTACAGGAATATCTCTAGAACACAACTGTCAAACATCCCTAGCTAAAATAGAGACTAGCTCCTTAACAAAGTCAAACTTCTCATCCAACAGAATCGAGTCCTAATGAAGTGCATGAGACTTACCTAGAATATAGAGCTGAAGCATAGATACATGAGAAATTAGTTGAACAATTGAAACGTCTGGAGGTAAGGCTAACTCATTAACAACCTCCCCAAATGTCTAAAAAATATCAAATGGTCCAATTTATGTTTAGATAAGCTTGTCTGTCTTCCCAAACATCATCACGCCCTTCATGGGAAACACATGCAGAAAGACACGATCACCAATCCAAAAATTCAAGACACAAAATCTATAGGTCTATATAACTCTATTGACCACCCTGGGTTGCCCAAAGCCTATCCTAACTCACCCAAATCTTTTCTAAATACTAACAAGGAATGTCAGTACCAAGAGGTCTAACCTCTGAGGTCTCAAACCAACCAATAGGAAATTAGCAACACCTACCATAGGATGCCTCAAAAGGGGCTATCTTAATACTCAAATGGTATCTATTATTATAAGAAAAATCTATTAAGGTCAAATGTTGATCCTACTGATCCTCGAATTCTATAACACATGCGCAAAGCTTATCCAGCAAACTTAAATAGTCTGCTCCAATTTACTGTCTGTCTAGAGTAAAATTTTATGCTAAGGTCAACCTAAGTACCCAACTCCTCCTTAAATATCTGTTATAAGCTATAAGAAAGCACTAATCCTCTGGCTTAAATAATGGACATGGGTACTCCATAAAGATGAACTAGCTCATAAACATAGATACGGTCCAACATCTCAGCACTCATGGGATATGAATAGGTATAAAATGGGTTGATTTGTTCAACTGACTCAAGATGACCCAAATACTGTCAAAACCACATAAGTACGAGGAAATTCAGTCAAGACGTCCATAGTGATCCACTCCCACCTCTACTCAGGAATGGGTAATCTTGCAAGTAAGGTACAAGATCTCTAATGATCGGCCTTTACCTACTAAAAACACAAGCAACAACCTATAAAACTTTCCACATCTTTATTCATACCACCCCACCAGTAATTCTACTTCAAATTATGATACATCTTGGTCACTTTCCACATCTTTATTCATACCACCCCACCAGTAAATCTACTTCAAATTATGATACATCTTGGTCACACCTAGATGGATAGAATAGCTGGAATAATTTTCTCCTCCAAAATCAATCTCATAAATAGACTCTTAGAGCACTAGCCTCTCCACTCAACACCTTATCTTAAGTCACCCTTAAACTTTTGTTATTAAACTAATGAGCTCAAAGCTACTCCATTAGGAAAGATCTAGCATCAACAAAGGCTAAAACATCCCCGACTATCAAAATATCAAGTATAACCATTTAGTTAGATAAATACGGAACCTCTAAGTCTAAATATCACTCCTTAGTCAATAGATGAGCAAAAAAAACCCATACTAGCCGACTTTAAGCTCAAGGCATCTACAACCACATTACCTTTGCCCAAATAATATAAAATAATGAGGTCATAATACTTGAGCAATCCAAGCCAACACTGCTTTCTGATATTAAGATCTCATTATCTCAAGAAGTATTGAAGGCTGCGATGGTACAAGAAAATATCACAAGCAATTCTACACAAGTAATGATGCCACAACTTCAATACAAACACTATAGCTGCCAACTCTAAGTAATTGGTAGGGTTATTTCTATTATGGGGCTTCAACTAACAAGAGGCATCAGCAATCACCTTACCCTCTTGAATCATCACAATACTTAAACCAAGACCAAAAACATCACAAATATGGTAAAACCCATACCCTCCTTGGGAAAAGCCAAGATAGGAGCCAAAGTCAACAATACTGACCTTTTAAAGCTCTTATCACATACATCTTACACTGAAAAACCATATTATTCTGAGTCATCTTGGTCAAAGGATCCACAATAGATGAGAAACCCTTTATTAAATGCTTAAAATAACCTACAAAACTAATGAAATTCTAAGTCTTATTAGGAGAAGTTGGTTTAGCCTAATCAAAAATCGCCTCTATCTTGGATAGATCAACTATATACCATCCTTAGTTATCACGTGATCTAAGAAAGAGATAGAATACAACCAAAACTAACACTTTGAAAACACTGCATATTATTTCTCATCACGAAACCTCTGAAGTACGTCTCGTAAATTCATCACATAGTTGGCCTCTCTCCTGGAATAAATGAAGATGTCATCTATAAATCTAATCATAAAAGATTCAAAATACAGTTAAAATACTAGGTTCATCAACTCCATAAACATTGCAGGTGCATTGGTCAATCCAAACGACGTGACCAAGAAATCATAATGATCATATCATGTCCAAAACCCATCTTTGATAAAAGCTCTAATCTTCCACCGGTGATACTTAAATCTCAAATCAATCTTGGAAAACATTGAAGCACCATGAAGTTGGTCAAGTAGATCATCAATATAAGGAAGAGGATACTTATTCTTAAGTGTAACTTTGTTCAACTGTCTATAATAAATACATATATGCATAGAACCATCATTTTTCATACATCAGATAAACGAACAACAAGGAGATACACCAAGTCTAGTAAATCCTTTACTTAACAAATATTGAATCTGCTCTTTTAATTTCTACAACTCAGTCAAGTCCATCCTATAGGAAAGAATATAAATGGGCTTGCTTCCTAACTCTACATTGATAGCAAAATCAATATCAGGATTCAGAGGCATACTAGGCAAATCCATTTGAAACACACCAATGAACTTGTAAACAACCTAAATGAAATCTATTAGATGCAGTATGGCAACATTAGTATCACTGACATGGGACAAATAAGACAAATACCCTATCTCTATCATGATACGAGCAAAATAAGATATAACACCCTTCAAAGAAAATTAAGTAAACCCTTCCAAGCTACCCTTGGCATATCTGACATCGTTAAAGTCTCAATTATGGCATAATAGTCTTATATATCATAATAAAGAGCTATCCATCCATACCTAAGATAACATTAAAATCAACCATATCTAGGATAATCAAGTCTACCTTAAGTCTCACAACCCATCAAGGTAACCGCACAAATTTAATACACTCAATCCACCACTAAAGAATCTCCTATGAGGGTAGTAACATAAAGAGGCATATCAAGAGGCTCACCCTCAACATCAAAACTAGAATCAAAATATCTAGACATCAAGGAAAATATAGATTCAAGTTTAAATAACATAGAAGAAGATCTTTAGCAAACTGGTATGATGCCTGTAATAACTGCATTAGAAGCCGCTATCTCGGGTCACTTAGGTATAGCATAACATTGTCTGCATTTATGTTTGGACTGAATAACATCATAACCACCTCCACAATCATACTTACCTCTATCTCTAGCTCCTCTAGAATAATCTCTACAACTCTATAAACTATCTCTGACTATAGATGTAGGAGTAGGGTAAAGCTAAAGTTGAGAATCCTACTAAGCATAACCATACACAAATTAAGGGCAATCCTTGGCCACATGGCCAAACTTATCACATACAAAACATCCTTTATGTTTTGACTTGATCTAAGAAGGTGTAGATGAACTAAAATAACCACCATGGCCTAAAGACCCAATCCTAGAACATCTTCCTATATAACCTAACACCTGGTTACTAGAGGCTTACACACAATATCAAAATCAAAATCTAAATATGTAAACACATAGGATAATGTAGATCCGGGGTCAAATAAAATGGAAGCAGATCTATAACAAACTGGGATGATACTTGTAATATCTACATTAAAAGCCTCTACCTCGGGTGTCCTAAGTATAGCATAACACTAACCATGTTTTCTCCTGAACTGAGTAACCCTGTGACCACCTCCACAATCATCCCTACCTCTATCTCTAGCATTTTTAGCACAATCTCTACCAGTCTATGAACCACCTATGACTACAGATATATAAGTAGGGCAAAGCTAAGTTGAGAATCTTACTAAGTGGATCCATACACATATTTAAGGTAATCCCTGGTCACAAGGCCAAACTCATCACATACAAAGCATTCTCTATGACCTGACTCGATCTGAGGATGTGTGGAAGAACTAGAACGACCACCCTGGCCTAAAGATCTAATCCTAGAATGGTTTTTAATATGACCTAACATCTGGTTACAAAATGCCTCAGAACCAACAGGTATACCACATGATCCCTGTGATGTGGCCTAAATCAGCCTATTAGGATAATCACAGGAATCTCTACTAGAGAAATCTCTACCGCGGGAGGCATGTCTACTAAACTTTCCCTGATGATGCACCTTTTTTGTGCCTTTCTAGATAGCTTGATAATAGACTCAGTCATCATGGCATGCTCAATAATACTCTTCAAAGAAACCCTGAAACTACTATCTGAGTTGTAGCCAACAGACAAGTACCATTTAACCCCCTCATAAACTTCCAAATGCTCTCAAACTTCATGAAGATGCTAGCAACTAAATATCTAGATAAAGTGTGAAAATGAGCCTCATAGATCAAACTCATCATGCATTTGACCTCTCAAGATATATGACACAATCTCATAAAGAAGGCCTCAAAGAAGTGATTCCAAGTCATAGCAGGAAAACCCAAAGGTCTATAATTAGCAAATGACCTCTACCAATCCCTAGCCACATCCATCAACTGATAAGTATAAAAAACTCCATGAGACTAAAGGGATCCAAGATTATGTAACTTATCCTTAAAGTCAATCAAAAACTCATAGGCATCTTGGCCAATAGCCCTACTACACTAAGGGGAACCCAAGCGAATAAACCTTAAAAATCTTTTGTGATCATTAGAAGAAATAACTATATCCGAAGAAACTAGAATAATAGTAAATCTAACAAGAAATGAATCAATACGTGAGGATACCATAGATGATGATTGTACATCAGATGCAGTAATACCATAATCATATATTAACTCTAAGGGTGGAACATCACTCAAAGTCTAAGGAATACATGGTACACTCAAGGGAACGACCTCCAAATAACTCAAGAGTTGAACTAAGATACCCTAAAGTACTTGGTGTCGACTAAACCCTGTCTAACTTGAGCTGGACCCGAATTATTTATCTGATAATCATCCCTAAAATGCACAACCTCAGGATCATAAAAGTCCTTCCTAGCACCCCCTTTAGCTAGGAGCTCCTCATGCTCGACCCCTACCTTTAAGCCATCCATGACCCTATAGACACCTAATTTTTTCCCTCCCAAAAACCCAATTTATCCATTTTTAGGTCACCTTACCACGTACCTTCACTCATTCTACACTTTTCCCTCAAGGAAACAAATATAACAAATCCTAACAAACTAAATTCCTAATCCCTAATATTCCTTTGTCCTAACTAATTTTTACACCGCATCCTAACCACTATCCTACCCTACCCCCATACCCTATACCCCCTTACCCTACGGGAGCACACAATATATGCATAAAAAAGAGGGAAAAGGAAAAGGCATAATTCACGCATAGAATAAAGGTGGGACTCACAGATTATTCCATCACCTTTCATTCTTGAATTCAATACACACACAGTTACACAATAACACACACAATTCCGTCACGACATCATGCACATATACAAAATTCAACAATAATACACACTCATGAGATTCCATCATATTCTATTATTTGGATGATAATAAACACACACAAATAAGATATACAGAGTTTCCTAATAATTTTCATCTCACAATACATACATACACTTCATACACGCACATACTCACCATCATAGAAGCCATTTCTCCACCATTAATACACACCTTCACACACTAAAAATCAACAATTCACACTTACTACACAATAATATAGGGGGAATGCACTCACACACATATACTATACAGGAAATAGGAAACAACAAATCCATATATAATCTTTCCATTCCATTGATATCAAGAACAACAAAAAGAGTGGAAAATGTAGATTGAGAGAGAAAATTGAGAAAAAATTAAGATAGTGAGAGAAATAGAGAGAAAATCACAAAAGGGAGGGGGTGAGAATTAAATAAGGTAAATGTTGATTATTTTTTATTCATTGTTGGATATTGTTGAAATTGATAGTATCATATTTTAGATCATTAAATGGATAGGTAAATACTAAGTTTGGGTAGGTGAATTGTAGAAATGGAAGATGGTGATTTGTTGAATGTGTGAATGTTTGTTGAATGGTTCTTTTTATTTTACTGCAAAATATTGAGAAAATGTATTCATTTACTGGGGAATGCCCCTAAAGTCTTATATACTTATTCACCGGGGAATGCCCCGAGTTATCTTGTACTCGAAGAACGTTAGCAAAGAAGGCCTAGTGCATTGGGTAAAGTATTGGAGCGTAGTTTAGAATTAGTGTAGATTAGCGTACGTTTACATTTCCGCGTTTTTATATTTTGGGACTATATAAATTGGACTTGACATTATATTTTTTTATTTATTTTGTTTGTGTTTATTTGATTGATTGTTATGTGTTTTATGTGGTTTATACACTCTTAGTGTCGAATTAGCTGATATACTCTACGGAGCGATTATATTTTTTTGAAATAATTTTCATCTTTTGTCACTTAATAATAAAAACTCTTTCGAAACATAAAATAATTTTTTTGGTTAAAAAATGGGTGTGACAGCTCTGACGACTTTACTGGGAATTTTTTTAAATTTGAGCTTATTTATGGAATTGTATCAGCTTAGTTTGACACTATGGGTGTATAAACATTGTTTATGTTATTATTTGTGTTTATTTTATCATTGTTGAGTGCCTACGTGCTACGTGTTTACAGTTTTTCTTATGTGTTACCGTTTTATATTTAGCATCATTTGCATAACCCAGGTCAATTCTTTCTGCAATAAGTCTCGGAGTGCACGTCTTGTACATGAACTCTAGTTGAGTTACCCTTATTTTAGGAGGGGAGCTGTGGAACGTATGGAGTGGGTGAAAAGCTTTCGCAGTCACTATCGACATATGCTCCCTCGATCAGCGTTGTTAGTGGACCCCAGTGTAGGTCAACCTTTAGGTCATGCTTATTTTCATCATATTAAGACCTAGCGGGACTCACTTGGTCCTACATAGGAGACTCACCTCTAAAGCATCCATACATGCTAATTGTTGCATCTTTAAGGGTAACGGGGTCATTTGACAGATTGATTTGGGGAAAGCATGGTCCAGAATTATAGGAGTGTGCGTTTAGGACAAAAAAAAGAAGAAAAAAAAAGTGAGTCAAAAAAGAGTTTCGTAGATTTTTAGTATTCTTTATGGCTTTTGTTTTTAACAATTGAAAATTTCAAAAAGATTTTTTACCTTTTGCATTTATTTTGTCACAAACAAAAACATCAAAGATATTTTCCTTTTGTTTTTTTAGTAAGCATTCATAATTTGAAAAATTCAAAAAAAAATAATAGGAGCTTTTTATAAAAGAAAATTCAAAAAAAGATGGTAGAAGTTTTGTACATTTCCTATAACGAAAATACCAAAAAGATTTTTTCTTTCATAGTAGTTGGTGCTAGTTTTAGGTGAAGTGTCAAATTGAAAACTCAAAAAAAAAAAAATTATTGACGTATTTTTATCGTATGTCTTTGATCGTGCCTCTCAAGTCAAGGCTCAGTTTGTTATTTAGTCCTTAATTGTCCAATCTGTATAAACTACATACACCTAATTCTCCTCTATCAGGTGATCTTATTTAAAAAATGCAAAAATATTTTCTTCACTCATTACTTAGAGTAGTTGTTTCATATACATCTCTAAAAGAAAACCACAAAAATATTTTTTCCCTTAATAGTTTCAAGTTTCATTTTCATATGAAATTCAAAATCGAAACCCCTAAAGGATTTTGTTTAGTAATCATAGATTTTATTATGTGTAAGGAGTTTAGAATTGAAAAATTCAAAAAAAAAAGTTTTTCATCAATTCTTTTGACAATTTGTTATTTTCTTTTCTTCTCAAAGTTCCTAGAGAAAAACAAAAAAAAAAAGAGAAAGAGAGTTTGATCGGCCATGTTATGCCAAAATATCACGAACTATGCATATCTGATTCTCCTCTTTTGGGAGTGAGATACGTAGGCTCCCTTATATGGGTCGGTGATCTTATAAAAAAATGATGAAAAAAAGCGGTTTCGAAAAAAAGTATTGAACTCTAACGCATTTGCTATCTCTTGTTCAGTTAGTTTAAGGTGGTTGGTTTATGGCATTTTGGTTGGTATTCCATATTGCACCAAGTAAAAGAGAAATTTATGGACAAAAAGGATACCAAGGTTGTTGTCACTAATTAGATAGGGAGTTCGGGGAATGAGAATTTAGGAGCTAATGAAGAGGTTTGAAAATTAAGACCGCAAATGATAGAAATGCATCGAGCTTTGGCTAATGGGTTTCCATCTCCTCCATTTCTCATTGATAATCTGGAATATCTTTCTAGCTTGCCTCCCGTGTCACATGCACAATTTCCTATTTTTGTTGACATGCCAAAACATGCATCAGGGTCTAGTCCTAGGCCACAATATCCAAACACTTCTAATATTCATTTCCTCACTCAACAAAGGAATACCATATGTTCTGCTCCACCTACTGTTCATGTTTTCACAGCACCACCCCCACTCAAAGCTCCTAATTTTAATGTCAATCCAACGGTTGTAATTCCTCACTCTACAAACAACATTGTATTGAATATTTCTGGTGATCAACATTATGCTCTCAAGCCCACATTTAAGTTGACTGGTCCGTAGGGCTACACTCACCCGCCTGAATTTTCTCTTAATACTGAAAAGCCTATTATGACAGAAAAATAAGAGAAAATGATTAGAAAATTAAGAAGTTTGGAAATGGCTACGAAAAACTTCCAAGGACTTGGGGGTACTATAGTAACTCATATAAAGATTTGTGCATGTTTCCAGGTGTTAATCTCCCTCTTGGTTTTAAAATGACAAAGTTTGAGAAGTATGATGGACACGGTGATCCTATAGCATATTTGAGAAGTTATTGTAACCAACTTAGGGGTGTTGGAGGGAAGAAAGAATTACTAAAGGCTTATTTTGGTGAGAGTTTTTCAAGTATAGCTTCAGAATAATTTGTTGACCAAGACATTGACAAGTGGAATAGTTGGGATGACGTAGCTAGTGAATTTGTGCAATAATTCCAATACAATGTGGATTTGATTCCTGACGAGAAATCCCTAGCTAATATGAAAAAGAAGAGTACTAAAAGTTTTAGGAAGTATGCAATTAGTTGGCATGAACAAACTGCAAGAGTGAAACCGCCAATGAAAGAAAGTAAGATAGTGGAGATATTTATTCAAGCATAGGACAAAGCATATTATCAACACTTATTACCTGCATTAGGCAAGCCATTTATTGAGGTCCTCAAAATGGGGGAGATGATAGAGGATGGAATTAAGACCATTCGTATTGTGAGTTTTGCAACATTGAAAGCAACTACTCAAGCAATTCAAAGGGGTTTAGAAAGTATTGGAGGAAAGAAGAATGAGTAATGTGTAGCTGCAATTGTCGTTGGAAAACGGGCATGATCAAGAAGGCCATGTCGTTGTTAACCTCAGGCTTAAAGCCAAGTTCATGCCTAAGCTCCATAAAATCAATCCCAAAATCTATTATACTCTATTCACCTACCTCCATGTCCAGTGTATAACTTACAACCATATGTTCAACCCCATGTTACCCATAATGGCTTGCACCAGCTCCTCAGAGTCACCCTCCAACTCCATAAACGTACCAAAGACCTTCTAGGCATGATTTTTGATTTAATCTAAATAATGAATGAGGCAGAAATTGAGGGATAGTTTCAAACCAATTGGAGATTCGTATGCCAATTTATTCCAGATATTGGTACATCGGGGCATGATCACTCCTCTCCTTGGGTATACTCCTGACCTACATTCAAGAAGTTTTGATCCTAATGTACGATGTGCATATCATTCTGATGTTTAGGGTTATAGTATTGAAGATTGTCTTGCTTTGAAAACAGAAATAGAAAAGATAATTCAAGATAAATTGATTATGGTGCAGATTATTGACAGAGGTAAAAGTTCTAGTCATGCTGATGTCTAAGATGTCAAGTTCGGCAATTGAGAAGTCACTCCTCTCCATACTTGAAAGGATTGTTGGTAGTTTATTTTGTTTTCTTTTCTGTTTTTTGAATTATTTTAGGGTTGTAATTCAGAATCTATCTTGTTTTGTCCTTTGTGGCTTATGTTCAAACCATTATATCTTTCATTTTAACTAAATGCAGTGTCCTTTATGTTTTATGTTGATTCAAGTGATATGACATACCTGCGGAATTTTCAGTCAGATCTTAAAATTCAATTTTACCATAAAATGTTGAATTAGAGGGCTAAAGTTAGAAAAAGTATCTAAGAAAATAGGAAGAGTGTAGAGATATTTGGTGACCATGCTGAAGCTTTCTTTCAAATTAAGGCAATTATTTTGAGAATCATAAGAGTAACTTGATCATCAATCGATAAACATGCCTCAATTAGGTCAGACAGTGTATGCACAATCCTATATCAAAAGGAACAGAAAGAAAATCAGCTCCACGAAAGCATGAGTCATTTGACGTGAGGAATATACAACAAAGGTGGAGTTTGCATAAGAAGTAGTGGCACACATGCTCATGTAAAATTAGTGTTGTTAAAGTGTCATAAATAATCATCTTTCACTTCATATTGCATGATGTGTACCTGTATTTTTAAGGATTGATATGACGAAGGCATTTTATTCTACAATCCAAACATTGTGCCATTCTTTGTATACCTCATTTGAGCTTTCATTCTATTTTATTTTGTACCCCTCTTTTGGAATCAAGATAGAGGCAGCAAAGTTAAAAAAAGTGTCGAGTAAAAGATAAGAGTCAGAAAATTTTTCAAAGAAAAGAGAGAGAAAGAGAAAAAGAGAAAAAGTATTTCAAAAAGAAAAAAAAAGTGTCAAGAAAAATAAAGTTAGAAAAGTCCCAAAAAGAAAAAGAGTCAAAAAAAAGAAAAAAAATTAGAATCAAGAAAAATAACAAGTTTTCAGAATTACGCGTGACCTGATTCTCCTCTCTCGGGAGTGAGATATGTAAGTTGCCCTACTTTGGGCTTGGTCCAACCAAATGAACAATTTAGAATTGCTCAATCAAAAGAAACTGGGGCATGAGTTAATCCTCGTTGCTTGAGATAATTCTAAAAGTTGTAAGTCCTACTCCACTTCAAGTGTCGTTTGGGCCTTATGTTATCTTTCTTTCTAACCTTACCCAAAAGCCAAGTTACAACCATAGAAAGACCTTCAAATCAATCTTTAAGAATGTTAAGGCTACGCATTCAATGGATATTATAATGTATTTTTGAGTACTACTTGTCTTCCTCATAAGGAATTAAAAAAGTAATAAAAATGAGAGCCTTATTGGTGAAAAACCTCACGGGAATCGTAAGACGATGGTAATTTAAGATAGAGAAAAATGAGAGAGTCTTATCAGTGAAAACACTTATGGGCACCGTAAGATGACTGTGATTTGAGAAAAAATAAAATAAGAGAGTCTCATTGGTGAAAAATCCTCTCGAGCACCATAAGGAAAGGACTTCAAAGCCTAAACATCAAAGGCCGTAATTTATCACATCTACAAATGCAAGGGGGTAATGTTGCTGCACTAATTTGGTATTCAAAATCATGGAAAAACACATAATCCAACATCTCTAGGAGACACACTTCCTTGTCTAGGAGAAGCATTTCCTTGGATAATTCCAAAGGCATTTATAAGGAGATACACTTCCTTGTTTGGGTAATTCAAGAAACATTTATAAGGAGATGCACTTCCTTGTTTGGGTAATTCAAGAAACATTTGTAAGGAGACGCACTTCCTTGTTTGGACAATTCAAGTAACATTTCTAAGGAGACATACTTCCTAGACGTACTTCTTTGTTTGGGTAATTCAAGAAAAATTTGTAAGGAGATGCACTTTCTTGTTTGGGTAATTCAAGTGACATTTGTAAGGAAACCCACTCCCTTGTTTGGACAAGTCAAGCAACATTTGTAAGGATATGCACTTTCTTGTTTGGGTAATTCAAGAAACATTTGTGAGGAGACGCACTTCCTTGTTTGGATAATTCAACTAACATTTGTGAGGAGATGCACTTCCTTGTTTGGATAATTCAAGCGGAATTTGTATGGAGACGCACTTCCTTGTTTGGGTTTTTCAAGTGGCATTGGTAAGGAGACACACTTTCTTGTTTTGGTAATTCAAGAGGCATTGGTAAGGTGACGCACTTTATTTATTGGGTAATTCAAATTTTACTTGTTAGATGATGCACTTCCTAACTTAAGTCTTGATTCTTAGAAAATGTACATCCTGGTTGAGTCAGTCCCCTTGATTCCTAAAAGATGTACTTCCTGGCGGAGTCAGTCTCCTTGATTCTTAGAAGATGTACTTCCTAGTCGAGTCAGTTCTCATTATTCCTAGAAGATGTACTTCCTAGTCGAGTCAGTCCCCTTGATTCCTTGAATATATTCTTTCTAGTCGAGTCATTCCCCTTGATTCCTAGAAGATGTACTTACTAGTCAAGTCAGTCCACTTAATTCCTAAAAGATGTACTTTCTAGTCGAATCATTTCACTTAACCCTAAGGAGACGCACTTCCTTGTCAGTTTTTATTTGTTAGGTGACACACTTCCTAATTTGAACCTTTAGCTCTAGAAGATGCACTTTCTAGTCGGAATTTCTCATTTTAATTCTTAGGAGATGCACTTCCTAATATTAGTCATTTAATTTTACTCTCAAGAGATGTGTTTCTTGGTCAGAGTATTGATTTATCATTACAACATGCAAGTAATTATGATTTGATTTTACATTCGCAGAAGTCTTCTGATGATAAACTGGGGCAATAAATCTAATTCTTGTTGCTTGGAACTTTACTTTTCCGACAAATGGAATCTCTCTTTATATTAATCTTTGTTTGGAATAATTTTTTCTCTAGTTTTGATATGATTTCAGGAGCCTGCCTGAAGAACATGGCAAATAAATAGAAAGTCAAGAAACAACGTGAAGAAAATGAAAGTCAAGCAACAAAGTAAAGAAGTTGAAAGTCAAAAAATAAGGTGAAGAAGTTGAAAAACAAGCAACAAGGTGAAGAAGTTGAGAGTCAAGCAACATGGTGAAGAAATTGAAAGTCAACAGATTAAAAAATATCCAGTCAGGAGCCCGCCTGGAGAACAGGGTGAAGAAATTGAAAACCAAGCAACAAATTGAATAAACTGCAAGTCAGGAGCTCGCCTAAAGAACAGGGTGATGAAATTGCAAGTCGGGAGCGTGCCCGTAGAATATGGTGATGAAACTCAAGTCGAGTCTAAAAGAAGCTGCATAGATAGGAATTTTGTAATTGCAGTTATCTTTTTACTTGTAATTTTCATTTTTGAAGTAATGACAGAGCCGCGGACCGAAACCTCAACAGGACCTCACTTGACCCTCCAATTCGGTTGTCCTTCTTCCTTTTATTTTTCTTTGGATAATGGTCGGGTCAAAATTTGGTCTAGTTGTCTACTTTTTTATCTGAAAACACTTTGTGTTTGCTTCCAAAAAGGGACATGATATAGACACCAAATTTTATCCCTCTCCAAAACCCAATTTATCTATTTTTATCTCACCTTACCACGTACCTTCACCCATTCTACATTTTCCCCATAAGAAAATAAATATAATAAATCCTAACAAATTAAATCTCTAATCCCTAATATTCACTTATCCTAACTAATTTTTACACCTCATCCTAACCACTATCCTACCCCACCCCCACACCCTATACCCCTTACCCGATGTGAGAACATAATATATGCCTAAAAGGGGAAAAAAGGAGAGGCACAATTCATGCATAGAATAAAGGTGTGACCCACAGAGATTATTCCATCACCTTTCATTCTTGAATTCAATACATACATTGTTACACAATAACACACATAATTCCCTGACGACATCACACGCATATATAGAATTCAACAATATACACACACTCATGGGATTCCCTAATATTTCATTTTTTATGGAAATATACACACACACACATAAGTTGTACAGAGCTTCCTGACCATTTTCCTCTTACAATACATATATGCACCTCATACACGCACATACTTACCATCACAGAAGCTATCTAACAACTATTAATACACACCTGCACACACTAGAAATCAACAATTCACACACACTATACAACAATATAGGGGGAATCCACTCATACACATACCACACACATAATAGGCAGCAATAAAACCATATATAATCTTTCCATTAAATCGATACGGGAACAAAAAAAGAAAAAGAGTGAAAAATGGAGATTGAGAGAGAAAATTGAGAAAGAATAAAGAGAATATAGAGAGAAAAAATTGTAAAAGGGAGGGGGTGATCGAAAAAGGAAGGGAGAACGAAGGAGGGCGAAGACGGATCATTTTGGCAAAATTTTCGATGGAATCACAGCCTCCTTATGGAATTTGATAGCCTCTTTTAAAATCTGGTTGAAACCAGTGATCAACAACTCAAATCCCATTGGAAACCATTCCATCCCTCGAGAATCTGATAAATCAGTGACCAATCGGTCGGACTTTACCGACCGGAAAATGCCAGTGAATCAATTTTGGTCTAGGTTAACAAAAAATAGAGCCAAAAGGGGTATATCGAGGTTGGTTCCATTCGTTTGGTTGAGGTTTTGTTCGAGATTTTGGTTGTGATTCTAATCGAAAGAGCAATCATAATTGAAATAAATTTGAGGTCCATTTCTTCTCCTGATCTTTATTTTTATCTTAATTCTTAATTGATGTTGTGAGTGTGGATGGTTTATGCTTTTGTGTGCTTATCTTTATTATGTGTATGGTTGATGTGGTTTTGGATGATGAAGAGAGAAAAATTGAATTGTTAACCAAAGAATTAAGTAATCATTAATTAAGAATGAAATTTGAGAGAGGAGTTGAGAATCGAATTAGGTGAACGTTGATTATTTTTTATTCATTGTTGGATGTTGTTAAAATTGATAGTATCATGTTTTAGATCGTTAAATGGATAGGCAAATACTAAGTTTGGGTCAAATTATAGAAATAAAATATGGTGATTTTTTGAATGTGTGAATGTTTGTTGAATGGTTATTTCTATATTAATGCAAAAATTTGAGAAAATGTATTCATTTACTAGGGAATACCCCAATGTCTTATGTACTTATTCACCGGGGAATGCCCTGAGGTATCTTATACTCGGAGGACCTTCACGATGAAGGCCCGAGGCATCAGGTAAAGAATTGAAGCATAGTTCAGGATTAGTGTAGGTTGGCGTAGGTTTACATTTATGCATTTTTCTATTTTGGGACTGTATAAATTGGACTGGACATTATATTTTGGGGGGGATTTATTTCTTTTGTGTTTGTTTGTTTGATTGTTGTTTGTTTTATGTAGTTTATTTACTCTTAGTATCAAATTGGCTGATATGCTCTACGGAGGGACCGTGGTTGAACCACAGGATCGAGGGGTGCCTAACACCTTTCCCTCGGTCAATAGAATTTCTTAATCAGAATCTCTATTCGCAATTCAGTTTACAGAGTCAAATCATTTTCAACAGGATTTTCCAAAGGTGGCTTGGCACACCCGATTTATGTCAAGTGGCGACTCTGAATTTAATTATGAAATTAATTCTTTTCAAAACAATTTTCATCTTTTGTCACTTAATAATAAAAATCCTTTCAAAACATAAAATAATCTTTTTGGTTAAATAAGAGGTGTGACAGTCCCATGTCTCTCTCTCTGGTCTGGGCTCCATCCTTGGGTATTACCTCAATATCCCTAGTATCTTGAGATCTATACCTCACTATCTATGTTGAAAAGTATGGAACATAACTTATAGAATTGGTCAAGAACAGCCTACATGAGTTGGAATAGAAATAGAGAAGTTTTTCCTAAAGACATCCTATAGGCTATTGAAGATAGATACAAACATATACATATCGATCTGCGAGACTATACTAGACATATTGCTCTTACATTTATGATACAAGTTAACCTAGATACTCTAATATGAATATGTCACAACCCAAGAAATGGGTAATAATGGCACTTATCGCTACTCATCCTTGATAAGTAAGCCAATCAACAAAATTGATAATAACATAAACCAAAGTGAGACTTCTAGAATAAAGTTAAACTAATAAAAAACATAATTAAAATGGAAGTCTTAAAGCAATTTCATAAGTCCTCAAAATCTGGAGTCATTATATAAGAGCATCTAGTACGTAACTAAATCTGAAAATACATATCAATCTCTAATTGAAATAAATACAAAGTAATATAAAATAAGGTATGAAGTTAGCACTAAAATACCTTGAGCACTCTGTATCTCAAACACAACTCCAATCCATACGTAATCAGCTACTATGTCCAGTACTCATACTTGCATCTGCACTAAAAGGGCACAGTAAGGGTGAGTATGATCCACTTGTGCTCAATAGGTATCATAGGCCGACTGAGCAAAGATAGTATAAGTAAAGAGATCTATAAAGATGTCACCTGCAAGCAAAAAAGTCGCAAATAGTAAGTCACACCCTCTCTGCTAATAGTTATAATATATAAATAGAAATAAAATCAGTAAAAACATACCCGGAGAATATGCTAAAACTAAACAAAAGTAAAGGAAACTAAAGAAATCATGAAAGATGTATATGCAAATGCAATGCAATGCAATGTCAATGGGATGAATAGTGAAAGTCATCACATGACTTTCTGTATACACCCACCGAGCTTGCAGCTTCAGTTAGAACACATAAGTTGTTTGCAACCCCAGTACTATATCTTATATCTCAGTCTCAACTCAACTCTCCACCTTGTGTTCACAAGAGACTTTTCCTAAAATTATCTCTTTTTTTTCAAAAATAGTATTTCTGAATAGTACGAGTATCTCATGAATGTATATGTATGGAATAAGGATATAATGCTCACAATCAAATCAATATGATGATATCCATTCCATTCAATATGTATGTTTATAAGTAACCCAAGAAATCATCTAAATATTTTGTATTTCATGATCATCAACACTAATTAGGCACCTTCTAAATAAATATTCATGTAAGCCATTATTAATACCACATAAACCCTTAACTCGGGTATTTCTATCATAATAAATACAATCAATGCTCAAATAAGGCCTATTTTAGACAAATAAAACCCTACACAAGAATCATATCTAAAATAAAGGCATTTAACTACACAGATAAAGCCAATGATGTCAAATGAAGCCTTTGCACAATCAACACACAGTATCAAATCTCACAGGTCAATAACAAAAGAATATAATCCCTCACACAGGTACACAATAATAATATTATTCTTGATATATAAATCTCATAGTTATTTTCCCCAACCCATAGCATGTTGTACCTATTTATTAACTACCCAACTCAATCTGAAAGAAGTTAAGCATTAACCTACCTTGAAATGATAAATCTCGATTTAAAGTACTTTAACCTGCAGCCTTCTCTTTACGAATGACCTAAGAATCGACTACAATATCCAAATATAGCATCTATCCATTAAAAGAAAGTTAATGATATCCATATTGCCCATATTTGGATCGAATCCAAAATTAATTTGAAAATTAAGTTTAAAAATAGAAAGGCCAAAACCAAAATTTTATTTTAAAAACACCACCCCCACCTCCAGGTTATAGAATTCTACAGGAGAAAACCCATATAAAAATGGGCATAAAATAAGACCCAAATTAAACCAAACCCCTTTTAAACCCTTTTAATAAAAAACCAAAATACTAATGTTTAAATCATGATTTAAAGTTGTTTTTGACTATATAATCAATGAAAAATAATAGGAATAAGGTTTTGGGGCTTAACCAAGCCCAAATGGCAAAGAAATCCTCATGAATCGGCCAAATCCAATGCTCAAAGGTCAAAAATGATTAAAAAAATGAATATATATATATATATACATATTATACCAGTTTCGATCGCTTAAACAACCAAACGGTTGCTTAAGAAACCACCACTTAAGTGGCTGGGACATCGCTTAAGCGACTAAGCCATAATGGTTGGGCTTCTTTTAAGTGGTCCCCACATTATTTAGACACCCTCTGCTAAAGAGATCATTTGGTCTCTTAAGTATACTCTACTTTAGCAACCAACTGGTTACTTAGGAAGTTGCACCAGCTGATGCTACATCAGCAACTCAGCAAACTTGCCAAGTTTCCGATTGAACCCTCAGAATTTATTTGGAAGCCCGTAAATACAAATAAACTATGCTACGAGGCTATTTTTAATGTTTCGGACTCAATGACGATGACATATTTTTTTAAAAGGATTATTTTTACTAAATTGACCTTCGGGGCCCCTTCTTCCTATTTCCCCTTCTTCCTATTTCTCAAATGAAGGGTTGAAACACAAGATAAAAATCCTAAATCCTAACCAACTGTGCTACTAACCTAAATTTTACATTTTGAATCTACTAGCACAATCCAAATTTCCAAATGGCACTTGAATCATAAAAAGTTGATAAAAGTCAACTATATGGCTTGTCAAACCTCTAAAAAATCACAAACTTGCACACATCATTTCTTATCACGTCTAGAATCGTGCCAACCATTCCCTAGCACCAAAATCAATCTGTAGCAACTATAAACAAGAGCAAAATGATCAAAATACATAAAAATGGAAACTAACAAATTCAATTCATTATATGTTACGCATACAAATGGCATGTTCCTCCCAAGCAAATATCGCCATGTTGTTTAAATCTGATTGGTTGAATGAAGCATGTTCTCATCACAATTCCTCCATCCTCCAACTATAAGTAGGTGTACTCATAATTCGAAATTAAAAATCATAAGTCTAATAAGAAGCCAGAGAGAGCTCGTGGATCAAATGCCAAGAATTTCTCTTCAAGCTACAGGCAAGCTACAAGAATTCAAGCACGTAAGTATTTCTCTATGATTTCTATCTCGATCAAGATAAAGATTCAAGAACAAACTTAAGTACCCTTGAGTTCAAATACAAGCTAAGATCAAAAAGAAGATTCAAAGAGCCTTAAAAGCCTTTGAATTCAAGTACAAGTTAAGATAAAGTCCATCAAATTTAAGATCAAGTTCAAGAGCCCTTGGATTCAGGTATAAGTCAAGATCAAGACCACCAGCTTTAAGAATAAGCTCAAAAGCCTTTGAATTCAAATGCAAGTAAAGATTGAGTCCACCAAAATCAAGCTCAAGCTCAAAGACCCTTGAATTTATATTTGAAAGAAGAATCAAAGGATACATAGAAATTGCAACACTCACTATTTAGAATAAAAATACTATAATTATCGCCATATATTTTCTTTGTCCCATTTATTAATTTCTCGACATGGATGTTTGTTTCAATTGTATGGGTTAAAAGTTTTCTTGCAAGAATAACCTATGTCATTTCCGGTAAGGTTGAGGCTACCCTGCAACAACATTATTCTAGGACCAAGGCACGAGATGGAGGAGAGTCCTCTTAAGATAGATATGAGTAGCATAAGACTACTCTTGATAGAGACTGCATACGAAAGGTTAGATAAAGAACTGAAGTGTTAGAGCTCTTAGATACAGAATTGATCCCTCAAAAGTACACAATAGACACATGATATTTGATAAAAATTGCCCAACGGTTCATCGACAAGTGGAGCATGATTATTGACCACAATACTATAGAATTCAAATGGCACACTTAATTGGTCGAAGATGATTATTAGGCCCTATAAATAGGCATCCCCTCCTCATTGTAACATTCATCTAATTTTTACTCATCCCTATTGAGAAGCAATAAAATTTCTTTAGCATTGTTCTGGAGTTTTCATTATTATCTTTGTTCGCTTCGCTCTTTGTACTTGCTTCTTAAGTTTATATCGACTCCAACCAAGGTCGACTTGTGACTAAGGAACCGCACACTATTATTCCAAATTATTAATCTTTATTCCGTTTATAGATTACATTATTTATGTTATTGATTTCCTATTCCAAACTATCGCTACTAACTTGAAGCTAAATTGTAATGCGTGCTTTTGATCTACCTACACACCTAACTATTTCAAATCAACAGTAAACATCTACAACATACATCATATTAATATTTATCTATATTTATGACTGATGGTAAAAGTGAAACCAAACAACTAATTATATGTTCATGATTTTCTAAAATGACAAGTAGTACTCCCTCCTTCATTTTTACTTGTCACATTTTGACTTAGCACACCCATTAAGAGAATAATTATTAACATGACTATTTTACCATAATATCCCTATTAATTGATAGTTATTATTATGGGAAAAGGACAAAAAATGCACTTCAAATTAAACTATTTCCACGAAAATGACCATGAAATTTAAATTTTACTTTCTAGTCATTTTAATTTATTGACTTGTTATATACTGTTTTTACACCCCTTCTACACAGTTTCCATACATATCTTATACATATAAATATTCTATACAAAAATTATACAGTTTCGAAAGACAATTTATACAATAAATGTATATTTTTTTACACATTTTATACAATAATAAAAAAAAATTATATACTTTATATATATATATATATATATATTGTACATATACATATTTGATAGAACTATAGAATTTCTATACATATATCTTATATAGATACATATTCTATATAACAATTATATCGTTTTCAAATAATTATATTTAATTATTATTTCTAAACAATAAAAAAGTAGAATAGTTTTTAGTTAAAAAATTTATAGAAAAAAAAATGAAATATTTTTTAAAAAGGCCGAATGGCCTAAGTTGAAAACTGTATCAGTATTGTATATGGACTGTATCTGAACTACATAGGACAAAATGATCCAAATTAGGAAATGGTTATAAAGTGAAAATACTTTATTAGACTGGCCACTTTTTGCGAAAATCTCAAACTTGAGCTATTTGTTTTAAAAAGTGCTACACGGTGTCCTTTTTCCTATTATTATATCTTGAAAGTAATTTAGAGATTAAACAATTATTGCTAAAGTAAAATAGAAAAAAAAAAAAAATTTTCTTGATATGTCGAAATGACAAATAAAAGTAAAAATTTAATTAGGAAATTAGTGATCAACAAATAAAAGAGAATGAAAGAAATATTATGCTTAGTAAGGATGAAATGTGTTTAGGAACGGAGAAAGTTTTTCTTAAAAAGAAGTTGATAAGATACTCATGTCAATCATTATTTCTTAAAAATCGTACAAAGTCCAAACTAGCTATGACCAAGCCCTCCTCTTTTTTGCATAGTTTTTTTGGGAATAATTGGCAAAAGGGGCACCTTCCAAAATTAATTTGCCAAATGCCACTTAATTTCTTTTTCATTTATTTTTTAAGTTTAGGGTGTAAAATGTGGGGAAAAGTGGAAAAAGTGGGACCCACACATGGGCCAAGGGACCAATTCATCATTTTTACAACTTTACAACTTTAATATAATACATCTAATAGCCTCCATTTATTCCAATATAAAAAACAACTCTCTCTCTCTCCTCTTCAATTTTCAACTCCCGCCTTTGAAACTTCTTCTCCCAAAAATGCTATTTTCATTTAGTCTTCTTCTCCAGATGTTAAAGGGTCGTTGTTGCTTCGCGAAGTTAGTTAAAATCAAGTTTCGATCATTTCTAGATCCATTTAAATGATTTTCTTTGCTAATCGATTCATAGTGATGTAGGTAATTATTATTTTTAAAATTTGGTTAATTAAGTAGTTAAAAAATGAGAATTTTATAGGTAATGAATTTGATTTTAAAACAATGGTTGAGGTTTTTTGTAGCTTTTTTGACAGATTTTTTTGTCAATCACGGTGTTGAATTTTGAAACTTTGTTTAGGTTTTTGGTTTAGTCGTAGTTTTTTTTAGCGACGAAGTATTGAATGGTGGGATAATTATTATTTGAAGAGTTATTTTGGTATTTTGATCTGAAAAGTGACCTGATTTTGTTCGTAGATCTGCAGTCTATCCGTAGACCCGTGGTCTATAAAATGAGAATGGCCTAGATTGAAATCAATTTTAAGACGTATTAAAACATGATTACTGAAATAGTGAAAATTGAAATATTAATAGCTAATTAGTTTGATTAGGTGCACTATTTTGATTTCTAGCTATTGTTGAGTTTTGATACTGCATGTTGGATTTTGGTTCAGTTATTGTATGTTTGTGTAGTGAACTATTTAATGGTGGGGTGTTTCTTAATTTTTTTAGGGGGTTTTCATTTGAGCATTGAGTTATTTCTGCTGATAGACTTGTGGTCTATGAACTGAAAATTGGAGATTTGTTCTATAGGTGTAGATTGTGTTGAAAATGGCTAAAAAAACCATCCTTCCTAAACGCAAAGATGGTAACTCTTCTGATTCTGCTAGTAGCAGTAGAAAAAGAAAAGCTGAGGTTGTTTAAAATGTCTCAAAAAGGAAGAAAATTCAAAAGGCAGTGTTCGAATTAGATTCAAAGTTAAAGGAGATAAGCGACTACGTCGAGTCTAATGAAGATGTTGCCAAGCGCAGCATCAGTGGTGACAGTGAAGAGAGCAAGGAAAGTGGAAGAAACAGTGATAATGGGGATAATGATCTCTTGTTCGTGCCATATCTTTCAAGGTGTATTTCCATGGAGTGGTATGACCTTCGAACGATAATTGACGAGGTGGGATCTTTCCCGATAAAGATATCGGCCAGATCAAGAATGGCTATTTATCGAGAATTTAAGCAAGTTCTTATCAACCAGTAACTGAAGAAAAGATTCAAGAGGTCTTGTTTTGGACACCTGAAAAACCTGCTAGAACATCTCAAGTTCAATGGGCAGTTGGTCCATTACTTTCTGTTGTGATGCATCAAGAATGATAAGATGCGTCTTGAGATGTGGTTCTGCGCTAACAACATGCCTGTCAATTTTGGTTTGAAAGAGTTTTATTTGATCACGGGGTTGAACTGCTCATCATACCCCAGTGAATCAAAAATAAAGAAGGTGTTAGCAAAGGGGAACCATTTTTAATTTAAGGTGATGAAAAAAAAAACATCGCGGCGGCCAACTTGTTACACCTTATCAGAAGGAATAACCTGAATGAGGATAAGAATTTTAAGTGTTGTCTACTGTGGTTCTTGCACGCCATGTTGCTTGCAAAATATACAATGAAGGCTGTCAACACAAAACTGATTTGAATGATCGATTTTTTGAGTTTCTTCGAGAAGTATCTATGGGGGAAAGAGACATTTCAACTGACCATGGACTATCTGAAGAAGAAAAGTGTAAAGAAGCAGAGGGAAGTATTTGATGAGAAGAAGAAGGCATCCTATGCTCTATTCGAATTTCCTTGGGCATTCATAGTATCTACCATAAACCCTTTAGTGAGTTTACCGTAGATTCTCATTTTATTTATACTCTATCATAGACTCTGAGTTATTTTTTTTACTATTGTACTACTTACAGATTTAGATCTATGAGGACTTTCCTCATCTTGGAGAATTTACTAGAAAATTAATGGATGAGCTCTTTCCCATTCCACACATACTCAGATGTCATACTACAAAAAGTGACAAGATAATCAAACGCAACCCATTCAAGTATAAAGGAAAAGTTAACAAGGTATGAACTTATTTTCTATTATGCAATAATGCTACCATTGTATCGAATGTTATGTAATTGTTAATTGATATTTTATATAACGTGCATCCGTACATCATCCCTACTTTTCATGAGACAAAGATGGATTACATGATTATGTTTGAACCATATACGGACGAGGTGAAGAATTACGTCCTCGATGGCTTGAAGAAAGAGTACGAAGGGATGACTGCCCTTACTTTAAATAAGGATAGTGATTATGACGGGGATTTGGATGGTGACCTCATTGGAGTATGCGTTGATGATGATGATTCTTCGAGTACCTCCAATGATACAGCGGGAACCTCATCCCCCAGGGGTCTTCATAAGCGTATTGTTGTGCTCGAGGAAGTGGTGTTGGATATTACTGCCTATATCAAAAAGAAAAGAATAAAGAAAAAAAAGGAAAAGAATGAGAGACAACATGAGCGAGGTAACTTCATTTAATAATTAATGTTATTAATGAATTTTTAGCTTTAAACATCAGTAACACTTTGTAATATGATGATACAGTGCATGTGGACCTTCGTGAATTAGAGAGGAATAAAGAAGGAGAAAAAAGAAGTAAAATGAATGAGTTGGCCTCTGTTGTGGCAGAAGAGGAAAAAAAGGAAAACAAGAATAAAGAAGAAGAAGAAATGAAGAAGATAAGAGCGAAGAAGAAGATGGAAAAGTAGCAGATGCAGAAGCAAAAGAAGAAGCGGCAGCAGATGAACAAGAAGACAAAGAAAAAGAAAAGGCTGATGAAGAAGAAGCTGACAAAGAAGAAGTTGAGAAAGAAGCAGCAGGTGAAGGAAAACAAGAAGCTGAGGAAGACACAGCTGCTGCAGGTGAAGAAAGAAAAGAAGCTATGGAAGAAAAGGAAACTGGAGAAGCACCAGATGCTGAAAAAAAAAGGAGAAAAAGGTGAGAATGAAGAAGCAGCTACAGCTGTTGAGAAAAAAAGAGCTGAAGCTAACCAAAAAGATGTGGTCATGGATATTATTACTGAAATCAACAGTAACACTTGTGTTGGTGAGAAACATAGGGAAAAAGACATTTGAATCATAAGCTTTTTAATGTATTGTTGAATGATGAGTTGTTCGGATATGACAATTTTTTTTGTTTCACAAATATAAAGGTTGAAGGATCTGGTGGTAGGATATGACAATTATTATTTTATTTTATGAAATTTATTATGATTCTGCACTGAATTTGTTTTTATCAAACTGATTTATTACATGGAATTTGAATATGCAGGGTGTGGTCATAGTTGGTACAATGTATGCTTGATATCATAGAATGCATACTTAATCTTTCATATACCGTATGCATTGTCTATCATTACCCTGTTGGTTGAATTTAAGTTGGCGTGTTGTTTAATCCACTATGATTCTATCAAAAATAATATTAACATTATAGAAAAATAGAAGTATTATTATTTATTCAATATCACTACATCCATGTTACACTTCTCCAAAGAACGAATACTAGCATTAGAGCACATAACATCAATTTTAGGACATTCTCCCTTTCTTCGGCCAAAATCAAGTTTTGTTTGAGTTGATCCCTCTTTATTTGCGTGTCATGTAGCAATAGTTTAAAGTGATCCCTCTATTCTTTGTCTTCTTTGAACAAAGTCATGATAAAATCTTTATTTTCTTCACATTATCGGAGCCTTTGTAGTATATTAAATTTTTCCAATCCTTGAAAATTTGATGTCTCGAATCCCAGACTCAATGTTGATGGACTAGTTGGAGGTGATAGCTCATCAAGCCATTTAAAAATCGGGCATAAGCCATTATCCTAGGAAAAAATAATAATTACATAACGATTAACTTAACTTTAAAAAAAGAAACACAGCTCGCCTTCGCAATTACACAATTATAAAATTTGCGACCTGGATTTGAATCCGTGCGTGATGTCCTCAAGACAGCCGCATTCCCACAATGACAAATTAGAGTATTTTTAGAACTGGATGTTTGAGATGCTTGCAACATTGTAGAATTTTTAAAAATAAAATAAAGTGAATGAAATAAAATAATGAGGGATGGACACCTTATATATGAAGTAAAAATGAAGTGTTAACACTGATGGCTTACAAAAGTAGCCGTTTATTACTATTGGAAAAGTATTTTTTCTTTTTTGAACTGGTGGTGACACTTAATAGACTGTCGTAGATCATGACCTATGTCAGCCATCAATTAGTCTGGTCTATCATAGACTTACACCTTTAGTAGTGCATCGATTGATATCCTGATTATGCGTAGACTTTGGTTATTTATGTACACTTCTATAGACCATAACTTGGATGTAGTTAAAAAATCAATAAATAAATTAAAATTAATTTAAATAGACTATCACATGTTTTGTGGCTGGCAGAAGAAAATAATTAAATTAAAAATGATTTTAATAGATAATCACATGATTTAAATAGATAATCTTGAACTATTGGTGACACTTATAGACTCCCATCGTTGTTGACCCATGTCAAATTCATGTAAAAAATATACTTGTGCTTTGAGGTTCCATCGATTAGTCTGGTCTACCATAGACTTATACCTTTAGTAGTGCATCGATTAATATCATGATTATGCATAGACCACGGTGATCTATGTACACTGCTATAAACCTGTAACGACCTGATTTTCTGGAACCGGAACTTCCCACGGTGTTCATGATACCGAAGGACCATAAGCCAATCCTCTACTGATATCTATACCTAAACACTGTGTAATATAAATAATAAGTACAGAAATTGGCCATAAGGTTCAAAACATCTAAAAATACTTAAAATTGAAAACTGAATACTGATACATTCATCTGTCCGAAAAGCCTCTAAACTGTCTAAACTATAGAGTTGATGGGACATGTCCCCAACTAACTTCGTCTACTAAAAATAAACTAAGTCTGATACGATAATAAGAAAAATAAGGATCATCTTCGACTGAAGAGGACTCACTGCTATGTCTACTGCTGCTGACTGGGACTGAGCCGCTAAGGGTACTCTGGATCTTGTGCCTCTGAACCTATGATGTCAAATAAAACACCATAGCACAAATACGTCAGTACGAGAATATATCGAGTATGAAGATAAGGTAAGGCTAAATCTATGGACTTATGCATAAATAATTACTTAACTGAATAATCATGAAAGTACTGAATAAGAACACATGCATGAATGCATAAACCATAACCGAAATCATCGTGACTCAAAATACTGAAACTTGTATACTGCTTTACTGCCATCTGAATTCACTACTAATGCCTGAGATATTGAACATTGAATCATCTAATACTAATAACTGAGTACTAGAGTTTAGATCAGTATTATATAGCGAGTGATATCAGAATTTGAGGATACTAAATCTGATTGACTAAATATACTCACGTCATTGACTAAATTTTGAGCTTTGCCACTCTCGACTAACTACATCAGAGATCAAACCTCTCTAGAGAATGATTCCAGAATCTACTATCAATGATAAGAAAAGATCATGTCCGAATCTGACGACAAGAATACTCAACTAAATCTGAAACTGAGATCAAGCCTATCAACGGGTGATCTCGGGATCTGATAATAAGAATACTCAGCAGAATCTGAGACTAAGATCAAGCCTATCTGACAGGTGATCTATAGATCTAATAACAAGAATACTCAACTGAATCTAAGACTGAGATCAAGCCTATCTGACGGGTGATCTCTAGATCTAATAACTAGAATACTCAACTGAATCTAAGACTGAGATCAAGTCTATCTGACGCGTGATTTCTAGATCTAATAATGAATAACTTTATATGGGACCAAGCCTACCTGAAGGGTGGTCCATGAATCAATGGAACTATCTGAGTTCCT
>NC_061119.1:35459601-35492518 GCF_002878395.1 Capsicum annuum | reverse complement strand
TTCTTGGATAATCAAGACCATGGAAAATCATTCACCATCACAATCACTAATGCGTCACTTCAAGCATTTAGGAATCCTAAACATGTAATAACATAGGGGGATATTCTATTGGATCATACTCCATTCAACAAGGCCTTGCATCAAGCACTTGGAACATATTTAAGTCTTGGCATGTATCGGAGAACACATAATTGGGGAACTTATGCTATCATGATATAATTCATTCATCAAACACTTAGCATGTATTAAAGTCTTATCTTGTATCAAAGAGCACATAATTGGGGAATTCCATGCTATCATGCCACAATTCATTCACTAAGGATTTTCAATAAACACTTGGCATGCATGGGCTAATACACAATTGGGGATTTCTAGTCAACAAGCTATAATGGCTCTAATTCATTCACATAAGCATTTTATCAAGCATATGGGGAGCATGCTTTGCTTATTAAACAATTTCTACACTTAATTGAAATGAACAAATCACTTAGCAAGCAACTTGAAAAGGGTTTATTATAAACATCACATGAATATCACATACTAGGGTCAAAGCTTGAAACCTCATCATCAAAACATGAATCACAACTCAATAATAGCATGAACATTAATTTAAACTCACATGAATCATGGAAACTCATAAACATAAAAGCTTTGAAATTTAGAAAAGGGTTCTTGAGCTTCTTGGATAAAAGTGACCCAAGAATCAACATTTGCATACCTTAGAGAAACTCTTTCTTGAAAGCTCTTGGAGAGAGTCTTGATTTCCTGATTTCTCTTGAAGAAGAAGGAAGCGTTTTGATTTTGTAGAAACTCTAGCTCTTGATCTTGAACAACTTTGAGAGAAAACTAGTATTTTTAGGTTAAAATGAGGAAAAATCCCGTGTTAGAAGTATATATAGGGGTAGAAAAATGACCCTTCTCCCCCTTGGAAATAAATTGAAAAATCCCAATTTTACATGCTGGTGCAACGCGGCATAATTGCGCTAGCTCACTGGAAATTGGACAATCAAAAAACTTTTTGATAGCGCGATGCGGTGGAGATCACGTTGTCACCTTGGTTGCGAACTAGAAAAGCACCGCAATGCGCTGGAATCGCATTAGTACACTGGAAATTAACAATTCTGAAAGTAAGCCTTGGTAAGATGTGCCATAATCGTAGAGGCTCACTAGATTTTGATGATTGCTGTTTTGGCTGGCTTCACGACGTGCTAAAGTGCCAGGTCGCACACTGTCTCACTAAAATAGCTCTAACTCTTTTCTTGAGTGTCGGATTTGGGCGAATTTGGTATCGACGGAAAGCTTATTCGATGCTCTATATGAGAAAAAAGTTGATATTAGGGAAATCATACATGGTTCTAAATGCTTCTCACTTGGGAAGACACTTCTCACCTTTTTAGGGATGGATTAACACTTTACTGAACATGCTCTAAGGCTCAAACTACAAGAGAATTTTGTAGGGTCTTACAATATCTCCTCCTTGGAAACATTCATCCTTGAATGTAGCTTGATAGGCTAAGAACACTGATCAACTGAACTTACTCAAGGAACGAGAGCATTTGAAATATGATCATGCAACTGGAACTGTTGATATACTGAGCTCTCATAGTGGACACGCATATCTGATGCATGGAATACTTAAATGAAGCTACTCATAAGCTGAATTCTCATAATAGACATGCATATTTGATGCATGGATCCACAACTGAGCTGCTCTCATTAAAGCATGAATTCATACACTGAAAAACTAAACTCTTTCTATTGAATATGCATATCTAATGCCTGGATGTCTGATGGTACTAACTCTCGAAAGCATGAATGGTTATGCAATGATAACTGATGTAAATTTCATAAGGAGAGTTTGAACATGCAACTAAATGAGTCTAAGGACATGAAAGCATTGCAATATCATGGGGTATCTCCCCTTTGGGACTCTATGTCCCTCTAAACGTACTTTACTGAAATACTGGGGCGGTGCACGGGGCACCTAAAAATAGGGTCATTATTGACCGTCTGAGATTTGAAACTAATGTATGACTCATGCTGACATATAAGCTCAAAATGGGAGCAAAGGATCTAACAATGAATATCATAAAGATGAAGGACTCATAACATACCTCAATATATATCAGGGAACCTTTCCTAATCATGGTGGGTCTGAAGTGCATGAAGTCTATTCTAATGCTGACCACTACTGGCACCAAAAAGGGAACCCTGCTGATGAAACTCTCTACCCCGTTGAGCTAGCACTCTACAC
The DNA here is from genome assembly GCF_002878395.1 of Capsicum annuum. Taxonomy (NCBI): domain Eukaryota; kingdom Viridiplantae; phylum Streptophyta; class Magnoliopsida; order Solanales; family Solanaceae; genus Capsicum; species Capsicum annuum. Next base: position 35,490,264 of record NC_061119.1, on the reverse strand, counting down.
TCTCGCATTCTATGGTCTGGCTCACTACACCCAAAGCACACATCACTACCGACTCTACACACACCTAGGTGGCTCTTGCCACACTCTTCACAAAGTGGATTGGTACGAACACCACCAGCACTACTCAGGGCTTTGGGGCTTACTGGTGCCTCATCATAACTGACATCCCCGAATTTGGTACGGGTACACTAGCTAAGATGGAGCTAGGCCTGAAAACTTTTGACTATGCTAAGAACGGCTACCACCCTGGGACCTTGCCTGAGAAAAACCATGACTAGCTATTCTGGCTCTCTTACTCACTCTTTCTCTCTTTTTTGTCTTATCTACCTCAATCTGTTGTGCATGTATTATCATCGTAGCAAGGTCCATATCTCTATTGAGCATAGTGGTTCTATAATCTTTTAGTACCAACCCAGACACACCAGTCACAAACTTACTCATACTCGCTCTAGGGTCAGCTATCAAGGCATGGGTATACTTAGCTAACTGGTTAAATTTAAGACAATACTCCTTCACTATCATAGATCCTTGCCTTAGGTTTATGAACTCTTCTATCTTAGCTTCCGTCATCTCTAACGAGAAAAACTTATCTAAAAAGGCATCCTAAAACTCCTGCTAAGTCATAGGAGCTGCATCCGCCCCTCTACCCTTCTTCCATATCACTACCCAGTCATGAGCAATATCCTTCAGCCTATAGAATGCTAAATCTACACTCTTCTCCTCAGAAACAAGCATAATTTGGGTAATGTTCCCCATCTCCTCTGGATAAAGCTATGGGTCTTCACCTGCCACTGACCCAAAAAATTCTTGTGGGCTCATTCTCATGAAATCTCTAATTCTGGTTGTGGCTGAACCCCTATCTCACTGAGGTGGGGCCACATCCTGAAATTTACCCTGAACATTAGTCACAGCTTGGGCTGGTGCGTGAAAAGCTACCCGAAACTCTATATGTGACACATTTTCATTCTCAAGATCTATTGGTTGAGGTGGCTGGTCATCAACCCAATAGGCATTATCTTAGCAAGGAGGTATACTCTGTAAATGGAAGAAAGAGATGTATTAGACTGAGGATCAACTTGATCTCATGCTCACTGACACTACATGAATAATAAAAGAAGGGAAACTCCTCCAAAAAACATCTTATAGCCTCTTGTACATAGAATTGGCGTGTAACATACCCATGCACAAGACTCTATTAGATGCGGCTTTTCAGACTCCCAAGGACACTATTAAACCTTAGCTTTTGACACCAAGTTTGTAACAACCCAATTTTATGGAATCAGAATGTCATAAGGTGCTCATGATCCTAAAGGACCACAAGCCAACACTCTACTGATATCTGTACTTAAACACTGCATAATATAAATATTAAGTGCAGAAACTGGCCATAAGGTTCAAAACATCTAAAAATAGTCAAAATTGAAAATTGAATACTGATACATCTATCTAAAAAGCCTCAAAACTATTTGAAATATGGATTTGATGGGACATGTCCCCAACTAACTCTGTCTACTAAAAATAAACTAAGTCTGATATGATAATAATAACAATAAAGATCATTCTCGACTGAAGAGGACTCACTGCTAAGTCTACTACTGCTGACTGCGACTGAGCTGCTAAGAGTACTCTGGATCTTGTGCCTTTGAACTATTGTGTCACATAAAACACCATAGCGTAAATGCGTCAGTATGGGAATGTACCGAGTATGAAGATGAGGTAAGGATAAATGCAAGGGTTTATGCATGAACAATTACTTACTGAATAATCATGAGAGTACTGAATGAGAACACATGCATGAATACACAAACCATAACCAAAATCATCATGACTCAAAATACTAAAACTCGGATACTACTTTACTGCCATCTGAACTCAGTACTAATGCCTGATATACTGAACACTGAATTATCTGATACTGATAACTGAGTACTGGAGTTGAGATCAGTCTTATCTAGTGAGTGATCTCAGAAGCTGAGGATACTGAAGCTGAATAACTAAATATACTCACGTTATTGACTAAATTTTGATCTTTACCACTCCTGACTAACTAGATCGGAGATCAAACCTCTCTAGCAGATAATTTTAGAATCTACTATCAATGATAAGAAATAATCATGTTTGAATCTAACAACAAGAATATTCAACTAAATCTAAGAGTGAGATTAAGCCTATCTAATGGGTGATCTCGAGATCTGATAATAAGAATACTCAACTGAATCTGAGATTGAGATCAAGCTAATCTGATGGGTGATCTCTAGATCTGATAACAAGAATACTCAACTAAATTTGAGACTGAGATCAAGCCTATCTGATAGGTGATCTCTAGATCTGATAATGAGATTACTCAACTGAATATGAGATTGAGATCAAGACTATCTGATGGGTGATCTCTAGATCTGATAATGAATAACTTTATATGGGACCAAACCTATCTGACGAGTGGTCCATGAATCAATGGAACTATCTAAGTTCCTCACTAAGATAGATGATTGTATCTGACAGTCCTAATTTCTAAAGATTGATACTGAAACTGAAACTGTGGGAAGTAGTCACTTAACCAACATGCCCCGAATCTCAACTGGTGGGGTCCAACCTATAACCTTAGCTGGAAGGTGCCAATACCATGCCACAGGTAAAGACCTCTTTGGTCAAGCTTATCTGATAGGTGACCCTCACAGGAAGTCAAGCCTAAAGCAATTTAATAGTCAACCCTATCTAACGGGTGACCAGCCTTTCCAGACAGGTGACTCCTGCATCCTGCACTAGATACGTAATTCTGGATTTTAGGGATTGCTCCTAACTACTCTGCCTCTCTGACGGAGAGCCGTCATCCCTGACCTCGCTCGGTGCTAGCTCCTACTCCCAACTAAAAGACTCTAAACTGATTCTTAACTGAACACAAACTAAGCTAAATCTGATACTGATCATGTTTCTCAAATGATCTGACTGAGTTGAGGTGAATTCACTTGGTTCCGTATCTGATGGAATACTACTGAATCTCGTTATCTGACTGAATAACACTGAGCTCTGAATAGACTACTCGATTACTACAGAGGTTAGAACTGAACACTTGAATACTATTAGATCTTAGTTGAGTACAGAACTGAGACTAGATTACTAGCGATACTGAGACTATGGAGATTACGGAGATTACTTAAGTTCTATTTTTGTCTAAGAATACAGAGTTCTATAACTCACTGAGTTCTGAGAATCGTGGCCTGACTAAGATTATCGATAAAAGTAACATGGGCTCTAGACTTCAGCTAAATTATCGGGTATAAATACCCCCAGGACTCGAAACATAAAAGTAAAACATAACCATTCTTGGATAATCAAGACCATGGATAATTATTCACAATCACTAAGGCATCACTTCAAGAATTTAGGAATCCTAAACATGTAATAACATAGGGGAGACATGCTATTGGATCATACTCTATTCAACAAGGCCTTGAATCAAGCACTCCACACATATTTAAGTCTTGGCATATACTGGAGAACACATAATTGGGGAACTTCATGCTATCATGTTACAATTTATTCATCAAACACTTAGCATGTATTAAAGTCTTAGCATGTGTCAAAGAGCACATGATTGGGAAATTTCATGCTATCATGCCACAATTCATTCACTAAGGCTTTTCATCAAACACTTGGCATGCATGGGCTTACACACAATTGGGGATTTCTAGTCAACATGATATAATGGCTCTAATTAATTCACATAAGCATTTTATCAAGCATATGGGGAGCATGCTTTGCTTATTCAACAATTTCTACACTTAATTGAAATGAACACATCACTTAACAAGCAACTTGAAAAGGGTTTATTATAAACATCACATGAATATCACATACTAGGGTCAAAGCTTGAAACCTCATCAACAAAACATGAATCACAACTCAATAATAGCATGAACATCAATTTCAACTCACATGAATCATGAAAACTCATAAACATAAAAGCTTTGAAATTTAGAAAAGGGTTCTTGAGCTTCTTGGATGAAAGGAACCCAAGAATCAACATCTGCATATCATAGAGAAACTCTTTCTTGAAAGCTCTTGGAAAGGTTGTTGATTTTTTGATTTTTTTTGAAGAAGAAGGAAGGGTTTAGATATTGTAGAAACCCTAGCTCTTGTTCTTGAACAACTTTGAGAGAAAACTAGTATTTTTAGGTTAAAATGAGGTCAAATCCCATGTTAAGGAGTATATATAGGGGTAGCAAAATGACCCTTTTCTCCCTTGGAAATAAACTAAAAAATCCTGATTTTACATGCTGGCGCAACGTGCCATAATCGCGCCAACTCACTGAAAATTGGACAATCAGGAAACTACTTGATGGTGCGATGTGGTGGAAATCGCGTTGCCACTTTGGTTACGAACTAGAAATGCACCGCAACGCGGTGAAATCGCATTGGTGCACTGAAAATTGACAATTCTTAAATTAAGCCTTGGCGCGATGCGCCATAATCACGGAGGCTCACTGGATCTTGACGATTGTCATTTTGGCTGGCTTTGCGACGTGCTAAAGTGCCAGATGGCACACTGTCTCACTAAAATGGCTCTAACTTTTTGCCTGAGTGTCGAATTTGGGTGAATTTGGTATCGACGGAAAGCTTATTCGATGGTATACATGATAAAAAAAAAGTTGATATTAGGGAAATTATACATGGTTCAAAATACTTCTCACTTAGGAAGACACTTCTCACCCTTTTAGCGCCGGATTAACACTTTACTGATCATGCTCTAAGGCTCAGACTACGAGAAAAATTTATGGGGTCTTACAAGACCATCACTTGGATGTAGTTAAAAATGAATAAATAAATTTAAAATAAATATAGTGTGGATTTCTACACATGTAAAGGAGTGTAAACAAGTCACATAATCATATTAAAGCTTAGGGGGGTGAATTAAGGAGTGTGTGGAGAGGTAGTAGTTGAATGTTCAATATCTTAAGAGTAATATTTGTCAAAGCATAAGTATATTTTTAGGATATGTATTGTATTTGATGACTATACATTCCACGTACTCCTTCCATCACCACCCCTAAATCAAAAGAGTGTGTGGAATTGATTGTGGTAGAACAATCATCATCCTCAATACAATATATATTGTCAATACATACTTATGTTTTGACAAACATTACTCTTAGGATATTGAACATTCAACCACTACCCATTCAGACACTCCTTAATTCACCCCTCCTAATTTGTTTAGGCTCTAATATGATTATGTGACTTGTTTACACTCCTTCACATGTGTAGAAATCCACACTATATTTATTTTTAATTTATTTATTCATTTTCTAACTATATCTAAGTGATGGTCTATAGCAGTGTACATAGATCACTGTGGTCTACGCATAATCATGATATCAATCAATGCACTACTAAAGGTGTAAGTCTATGGTAGACCTGACTAATCGATGGATGACATAGATCATGATCTACGACGTTCAATTAAGTGTCACCACCAGTCCAAGATTATCTATGTAAATCTTTTTTAATTATTACTTTCTTCCACCAGCCCCAAAACATGTGATTATATATTTAAATTATTTTTAATTTAATTATTTTCTTCCACCAGCCACAAAATATATGATTATCAATTTAAATTTATTTTTAATTTAATTATTTTCTTTCACCAGTCCCAAAATATGTGATTATCTATCTAAATCATTTTTAATTTAATTATTTTCTTTCACCAGCCATAAAACACGTGATAATCTTTTTAAATTAAATTATTTTATTCCACCAGCCCCAAAATATATTATTATCTATTTATATCATTTTTAATTTAATTATTTTATTCCACCAGACTCAAACTTATTATTATCTATTTTATTTAACTGATGGCCCATCGATTCACATGATCGACCATCGACTACTATGTTAGGTCGATGACAAATTGAGTATACGATCGATGACCGACTATATATGTGATCGATGATAGACTATTTATGTGATCTGTATTTATAGATGCTCCCCATTAACTACAAATGCATTCACTACAGATGTAAACACCAAAAATAACAATAACCAAAAAGAGGAAAATGAAATTTTAAAATAGAAATACTTTGTTCATTGAATAATCATACAATTTTTACATTTCCAACATTGGCACATCGTCCAGAACAACCAAAATAAGCAAAAAAAATGAAGAAGCTTTCTTCTAACAACAATCCTACAAGAAAGTATTTTCTGCAATGAACACAAAATAAAAACTTACAAATATAAAACAAAATAAAAAACTAAAAAACACATTTCACAGGGATGTTGGGGGTGATGTAGTCAGGGCCATCCATTCCAAGCCTTTCTAGAATTTCCCTCAAGAAATGGGCAATTCAATGGAGTTCCCACTTTAGGTAGATGCGGTCTTGACCCAAATCATAGAACAGGCGATCAAAATCATTCCTAAGAAGGAGGAGGTCATAGTGTCTTGGGGGAGCACGTCTGATGGGGTGCAGGGGTATCCTTCTTAGAAGTATGTTTTTTGATTTGGGTGAAGAAGAAGAAGAAGAGGGTTTTTGATGTTTTGGGTTTAGGGACAAGTAAAAGGTTGCGTAGAAATAGGCATTATACTTATAGGCCTATAGATGGTGTCCTTTCATCTATCCACCCAATGGTTATTCGACGTATATGAGAAGAGAAAACACTTGGTTTGCGCATACCAATTTTTTTTCTCGTGAACAGACAATTTTGCAGCTTTTTATTAAGTAGGAATGAGAAACAATGATTCATTGCATCGATTGGAGAGATTATGAAGTAAAATGACCAAGATAGCGTGTTTGATAAGCAATAATATAACCAATACATAATATTTTATAGACCTTGTGAAATATACACCGTAGACTTTACGTAGTCTATCATAGACAACTCTTTAAGTTGATTACAACTGAACGTTAAAATCTACAAAAATACATATTTAGCCACCAAAACAGTAGCTTTACAACTAAAGCTACAAAAAAAGCCTATCTATGATTTGATGGTCATTCTACACGTGGTTCTTTTGTGCTCGGATTTCTTGCATATTGAACACCTATTCCTCCTTTTGAACTTAAGTGTCTCCCCAACGCCCTTAGTGATTTTGAATTTCTTTCTTCCAAGTTTGGGATCATAAGGGGGTGGAGAAATTTTAGTGTCTAGCAATTTATGTGGCACAGTCCATTCGGCCTCCGGAGGGACAACGTTAATTACTTTCGAGTATGCGAGGAGGTAACTTTCATCTTTATAAATTGGTGAAGAGTATTCGTAGATAGAGTTACCATAACCTTCGCCATCTCCATACTTTGTTCGCAAAGATGCCATCGCATGTTCGCATAGCATTTTCACCAAGTTAAATTTCCAACAAGAATAACTCATCTCCAAGAGATTGACCTTAATAGTAATGCCATTTTTGAACACCGTGTACTGGTCGAGAATCCCATTTGGATTATTCACACACAAGGAATCGCTCATCATCTTATTATCCCTTAGGATCCTTTTCGCATAAGGCACAAATTTGTTCTCTTTACCATTGACAAAGGAATGCCACTCCCTAAACTTTTTACCAAATTTTCTAGCAATTGAATTGAATATGTACGAAATGGGGTACTCTCATTCATCCTTCAAAATCAAGTTGAGCGATTCGGCGATATTTATGGTCATCACGTCATACCTATTGCCCGAAAAGTGTGCTCTACTCCATTTTTCAAAACAAAGCATATGTTCAAGGACATGTGCTGCCTCGGGGAAATTACTCTTTAATTTCACAAAATTATTACTAAACTCATCAAAGGAATAAGCCTTTGCCATAGCGTAGAATAGATAAAGATGTTCTCCGCAGTGTTGATTTGCACAAAGATTTTCAGTGAGGTGCCACATGCAAAGTCTATGATGTACACGAATGTATACACGGGATAAGGCATTGGCGATGCTAATGTGCCTTTCAGACATGACACATAGATCGGATTCATCTTCTACTATAGACTTCAGCTTCTCGGAGAATAAGGCCCAAAAAGCATCGTTCTCTTTATCCATGACACAAAAGAAAATTGAAAAGATATAATTTTCAGTGTCATGTGAAACGGTACTCAGCAGAATGCCCCCGTACTTGCCATACAAATATGTGCCATCGACGGTAATTATCTTTCTCATGTAGGGATATCCCCGTATGCAAACTCTGAATGCTAAGAAGTAGTAAACAAATGATCCATCCATTCGGTTTACCATGATAGAGTAAGAAGACCCAGGATTAAATAACTCCACCATGTGGGAAAAAGCCATCAAGCAAGCATATTTGTGCTCCGGTATCCCGCGAATGATGTTCATTATAATTACACTTTCTTTCCAACACATCCAATAGCCTGTGTTGCAACGCAACTCCTTAAACACAATTCTTTGAATTTCTCTTATGCTTGGACCCTTACTATCCCAAAAATGATTTACGCATACTGAAGCAATCAATTCAGATGAGACTTTCTTATGCCTGCGAGTGGCATATTCAACACCGCACGTGTGCAACCTAACATACTTATATATGCAAAATCTATCCAAGGTGTCGTATTTTTTTTCCCGCAACAACCAGCCATAACCATGAGATAAGCATTTCGCCTTAATCAATTTCGTGCAGCTCTTCTCTATATAATAATCAAAAAACTGACTCATCGTTGTTGCGTCTAGTAGCATTTTTAGCTCTTTCTTGTTAGCGAATGTTTGACCACAACAGAAATTAGTTCTGGCGGTGAAGGAGTGTCCTGGTTGTGATCCCGTTTCATAGTCTTCTTCTTCATCATCTTGCGAGTCTGATGAAAAGTCTTCCATATGCATAGAATCATCTTCTATATTAATGGGATGATCTCCATCATTCTCGTAATCATTCAAATCATCGTTGATCAAATCATCGTCGACTGTTGGGCACCGTGGTGGGGGTGCTGATGAATTCAACGGTTCTTCAAAGAACCTCTCAACCTAAAGCCATCTGCATCAGCATCCATTATGTATGTCAACACACGTACATCGTTATTTATGATCGTAGAATTCACTTTTTCCTTCGAATGCATTAGATAACTAATCACCACATCACTCGGCATGCAATCTAGATCCCCGCTCTGCATTACACTTGCAGTGAATTCATTGTACGAACTGTTGCGGCGAACAAGAATGGGAATTGTCACCTTGGTAAATGATCTCCATTTCCAACACTTGAGAGTCTCTACCCATTCTCCCATGAAATCACCAAAAATCAGAACAAATTCTGCAATAGACATCCTAGATTTAAGCCTTGGTCAATGGTAGATTATTCTTAGGTTCTATGTCGGGATATATGCACGGTCGATGACTGACGATGACGGGTCAATAGCTGAGCAGATATCCGTACAAAAACTTGAAATTGCAAATATTATTTCTAATCAATGATTGTTAGGTTTATGGAATAGAGAAATGAACTTGGAGTCGCCTGAGCTGCTGTAATGCACTTTCCAAAGTGGTTTTGAGTAATGTGAATGATTTAAAGCTTTTTAACAATGGTGGAAAGTGTGTTTGAAAAGATAAGAAATAAATGGGGTAACAATGGATGCAATGGATAAGCTATGATGTTTGTGGACTGATCTACAGCTGATCACTGGAAAATAACATCGGAAAAGTGGCTAAAATCGGAGCTTTTGGAGGAAAAAATAACCACCTTCTATTTTTAGCTTTTGAAATATTTTTTTTAATATTTTTGAAAAAAACTAGATATTTTTGTATATATAATGATGGATAATGGAGTGGATTGAAGTGTATTATTAGAAACTTATAGGTGAATTTATTAAGTTGGAAGTATTGGGTCAAAGTAAATTATTATAAAAGTTGTGGCTGAAATTGTTAAGTTGAAAAAGTTGGTGGTAAGGTGAAATTAAGTGGGTATATAGCCAATATTTTCAAACTATTGAGTATTTGACAAAATAATTTTGAAAAAGAGTCTTTTTGGTGTACTTGCCCTAGTTTTTCCAACTCCAATAGCAAGCGAAGGGGTGAGATGAAAAATGTCAATTACCCCTTATTTTGGAGAGGCAAACAACAAAAAACTTGAATATGTACTAATTTATTTTAGGAAATTCTTGATCCTAGAAATAATCGGTGACAAAAGCACCAACAAGAAAACCTTCCGGTACATTTGTTATTTGTATATAACAACTTTATTAATCCTTCATATTGTGCAAGCCAACTTTATTAATCCTTCATATTGTGCATTCCATTCCTTGAATATTCCTAGTGTAATTACGTATAGTTTGTTTGACATGTCTTGTAAAATCAGTTTATTTTAAAATATTATTTTAACAGTATTTCTCGAATTAAAAAAAAAAAATCTTTTGTTCAAAAAGCTTATGTTTGGCCCATAAATTTGCAAAACATTTTTAACCAGTATTTAGTGTTTGATCAAAGTTTTAAAAAGTATTCGTAAGTGTACTTTTATTAAAAGTATTTTTCAAAAAAGTACTTGTAGAAAAAAATCTTTTTTTTTAGCTTGTGGAAAAACAGTTTAATCTACTCTCTAAAAGCACTTATTTTCTCTCAAAAAATTGGTTAGTAACACCTCATTCTTTACAAATAAATATTTTTTAGAAAAAAAAATAAACACTGTTGATCTCGCAAAAGCTTGGTCAAGCTGGTCGTTAGATAGTTAAAGTTAATGACATTAATTAACAGAATTAACATAGTGCCTAATTTTCCCAACCTTTAAACTTGCTACATTGATCAGATGAGAAATTTCCGTGTCATATATGGAAATTGGTCCTTCAATGAGTTTTGGTAACCATGATTACCTAATACAAGGAAAAAGTTTGGAGATGCAAATTCATTACGGCTTTCCTTTCACCCTTTTATACGGAAAATATACTTCTGCGCAAAGATGATTTGGAACGAAATAACAATAACAAATTTAGTGTAATCTCATGAGGGGGGTTTGACGAGAATGGTGTGTATACAACCTCAGCCCTACCTTGTGAAGGTAAAAAAGTTGTTTTTTGATAGATGCTTGTCAAGAACGGAGCCAGAGGGGTGCAAGGGCCAGCCAATTGAATTCCTTTGATGAAAAGTTGCACTATATAAATAGGGAAAAAATGATTTTGTTGCGCGCGCACACATATATATAAAGTTGTTGAATCTCCTTGGCATTTTTTTTTATTTTGAATTCTTAATTCCGCGACTGAATTTCTCACTCAAGTAAATCATAGCAAGATCAGCAAAAAAAAATAGAACAGTGAAAACACCATATAAAAAATAATGAAGATGAATTTGGAACACAATGCTGCTTTTTAAAAGAAAATGGTAGGAAACAGAAAGCATGCTAACATTTTTAAAAGGATACTGTAGTTGTTAAACCTAAAGTTAATTAGAGAGAAAACTGAACATGTTGTTTTTTCTGTTCCTGGTTTAAAGTACCAAGAATTAAAAAAAAAAAAGGTATTTGGCTCAGATTCATAATGAAGAAATGTCGCCAAATATATAGATAAAAAAACTAGATGGAAGAAGAATTAATTGAAATAGTGACCCGCACAACCCCGGACACAAAAAATAGCTGACGAATATATAATATAGGTATATAAGTGTATAATTTAACTATTTGTATAAAGATCTATCCGTTGTTGCTATAAATATTATTACATTTACCCCAAAAAATGAAAAAACATTATTATCACAAGAAAAATAAATAGAATTATACCTCCTAGTTGGATGGATTGTGAGTGTGTATATTTTGATCAATTTATTAAGACCAATTACTGTGGTTTTTCTGAGGATTCGGAAGATTCCGGTCCTAATCGAAGCTCAAGGTCCAATTTTGAATCAACACTCAATTGCATATCCTTGTTCCCTTCTTGTGTTTCTATAAGATTGATTACTTCTTTTGATGGAGTGTCCACAAATAAAGGTAATTGTAAAAGATCACCTCCAATGATCAATTCATGATTTTCATCTTTCTCTTGGGAAATAGGATTAGGATGGTGATGTTGATGTTGTTCTTCAAGTGTAATGCATGGCCTTTTGGAGGGGCTGCTCGTTTCATCGCTAGATACTTCTTGTTGCAATAATTCATCAGTACTGGATGGTGCCGGAATATCAGGAGAAGGACTGATAGACTTCTTGATATCTGATGTCTCGATCGAGATTTCTCTGAGCTTGGCTCTATCTTTTCTATGGATATTCATATGTCCACCTAGAGCTTGTGCATTGGAAAAGCCTCTTTTACAAAAACTACATCTATAACACTTAACTTGGCTTATGCCTTCATTGGCGTTCCATGTTATTTGGTATTTTTTGGAGTTGGAAGAATTAGGATCATTCTCCATAGCATCGAAAAGCTTGAGTTTAAGAAGAAAGAAAGGAAAATTAATAGAGATAATTTGGATATAGACAGAAAGAGATACAGACGAGAGGGGTGTTTTAATTGTCAAGAAGAAGAGAGCTAGCAAGCATGCTTGATTTCGTATTAAACATGATAAAATATTGTGACTATACTTCCATATTGTAATACGCAATCAAGATGACTATATTGTCCTTTTCAAAAATTTAGTATCCTTATCTTTGAAAGGTTGGATAACAAATTTGTTATTATTATACGTAAGGAGAGAGAAGGAAAATGACAAAAGAGAGTTGCTCGGATGATAATCAACCTCACTTTCAATTTTGATGTTGTGAGTTACAATCATCGAGAGAGAAAAAAGGATGGAACTCCTAGAAAAGGGGTAAAAAAAGGACACAGAGAGAAAGGAAAATTGAAAAGAAAATTAAAAATAGGAGCAAATTATCACCAACAACGTGAAGATATCGATAGTTCAGCAACTAACTAGGATAACTCAACACAATTCCTCCATTTAATTTGAGTGCCTTGATTATGATCACGAGGGTCAAACTAACTAATATTTAGTGTAAAGTCATATGTAAAATCTTTAGTTTTTTTAAAAAAAAAAAAAAATTATATATTTCGAAACTATATAAAAAGTACTATAAATTACAACAATTAATAATTTAAAATATTTAAAATTAAATATTTATAAAGTATGATCAAAGAATATATAGTTTGATTGTCTGTATAGCATGTGTAAGACAAACAAATTGAAATCAAAGAGTCCACATTATTCCTTTGTTGTGTTTTTTATTTTTCCGGAGGGGGAAGGGAGGGGGTGTTGGGTTTGGGGCCACTCTTTATAATTTTGGAGGAAGCTACCGTCTTCACTTGTCATAACTTCCATTAACTTTATTCTAAAAAATTGGAAAGCATAGTATATATGTACGCTTCACTCAGTTTTTGTTACTTGCAAAACGTTGTATAATAAGCTTAATTAAAGTAAAGAATTTTGCTAGAAAGAAAGTTGTTACATTACTAAACAACATCTAATAAAACGACACCCGCTACTAAAAATATATAACTATTTCTCCATTATAACTTCCCTCTGGAAATTGTTAAGTGAATATTTATAATATTTTGATTGAATCATTAAGAAAAGAAAAATATAAGATAGTGAAAAAATTACAAAGCTTTTCAATATTTCAATGAGAATACGTTTCTCATCATGCATTTTCTAAGTGAACTGACTCAATTAAATGGGAAAATAAAATTTTGTAGCACAAATTTCTCATTGAATGACCAAAAAAATCTCTCTTTCTAATAGTGACCAAGCGTGAAGTGTTAGATTTTATTAAACTAACTATATTTGAATTTGGAGATGATTATTTACATTATTCCAGCACGCTCGGAGACAAAGTCAACGCTATATTTTAAATGTAATTGAACTCTTTAGTACTTGTTCTTTTTCTTTTTTCTGTTTTTTTAAGCGTTAGTGGAACAAGAACAAATAACAAATTAACATTCTCCACCTGAACATAATTTAAATGCTAGGGTGTTTGATTCCTTTTCTTAATGTACTTTTTATTTGATTTTTTTGGTTATTTGTGCCGCTGTCGGTTATTTTTAATTAGTTGGAGTTTTCTTACATGGTTATACCTCTTTATAATACTTATTATTTTATAATAAATATTTTTATGGAATTAATTTTTTGTATTATATTATAGTATATGTTTTAATATACAAACGATTACTTAATAAATAAAAAGTTTCAGTTATTTACGAAAAAAAATTATGCATGTGTGTAATATCATTTTTAAGGTAAAAAGTTACACGCACCTGGTGTATACACCAAACTAATGTTCTTTACCATAGTTATGAAATTAAATTAAGTAAAATACAAATTGATTGATCATGGTTAAGTAATATGAACTTTAAATTCAAACACATGGCATACATGTATTAGCTTGGTGTATACACCGGGTGCGTGTAAGTTTTACTCCCATTTCAATATAGTTATCAAAAATTCAGATAAAGAACGCAACTATAAGGAGATTTGAATATATATTCAACACACTTTTATTGTAGTGTCTGAGTAGATACTGTTACTTTCTCTCGAACTATAGTACTATTATTTGATTAGATCATCGAATCTTTTATTTATCTTGAGATTTCTTCAATGTTCAGTTCTACACGTCTTTTTTTCGGAGGCTACAACCATTATGTGGCATAGGAATTGCATCCCATATGAATGTTAATTATATACCACTTTGACGAATATATATATATATATGTGTGTTGAGAACATAAGAGACTTCTTATTTCTCGCTTCTACTTTGTCCCAACTCTCAATTTAGGCTTCTTACAAAGTTTGATCAAATAATGACTTATCGAAGAACTGGAACAGCCTTATTTAGAGTAAAAATAGTTTACACTACTTTTTTTGGTAATAAACTTTCATAAGGATATTGAGTAAGAGTATTGTCACTGATTTCAAATATTTTTTTCTTCATTTGAATTTTATGAAGTTGAAATTGAAGATAAAATTATATTTAGTTATAAATTTTGTAAAACAGAGAAGAAAACAGTTCATATGAAATTTGAAGATGTAGTTGAAAAATTTTATATGAAATTTATGAAGATGTAGTTGAAAAACAAATTTGGAGCACACCTGATTTGGAATCTAAATATCGAATATGAATATTTCATACGGAAACACAAATTTTGAAATAATATAAAAAAATTATTTTATGAAGTAAATAATTTTCATGATTAAATGGCTCCCGAAACGGGGATGAAGAGGCTTCCTTAAGAAAAATTGAGATGGTGTACAAAAATATAAAGCACGATAGTCATTTTGATATGACCAATACAAGCTTGTGTCTTTTTCTTCGAAATTGATGGTTAGCTTAAAAAGATACGAGTTTATTTTTTATATAGTAAGCAAACTTGTATACCATCTAATCATAATAATTACTTCGTAACCTAATTTAATAAGGCATGCATGCAAAGTTTTATAACCGTTTAAATTGCATTGACAATATAATTTTTTTGTCACACTACCAGCGAATAATTGTTTCTTTGAAGATTTTCGATAAAATTAGAATGATGAAAAAAAAAAAATTAGCATGGCTCCTGTGTAATTTTTTTATAAAAAAAATACTAATAAATGTAAAATTTAAATAAAAATAGCAATAAATTTGAAATATTGGAAGTAGGCAACCATCCTCTATTTGTCATGTTTTAATGTGGCACCATATTCAACACTGGGATAATATTTAAAATAAAGAGTCGTGCCACAATCAAGTTTTACTTGGTGTAATTAACAGCTATTTGCATACGTGGTAATCACAATAAGTCACTCAACATGTAATTAGTGTATGTATTTCCACTTGAATTTCCTTAATTTAGAGCTGATTTAACCTTATTCTTGTGGTTAGATATAAACTAAAACAATTAGTATTAGGGTGTTCATGATTTGAATTGATTTTTATCGAGAAAATGATTAAATCAATTAGTAAGCATTTTAAATAAAAAAATTAAATCAAACCACTTAATCAGCTTTTTATTGAATCGATCTTGTCAATTTTTCCAATTTTTAAATATGATTATTTTTTCTTAAACATATACACAAAATGAAGCACATACAAGTTTTTTATTTTATTTTTTTAAAATTGGGGGTAGGGGAAGGGGAATGGGCGGGGGAGGGGATTACAATGTGGGGAATCGAACCCTCACTAATAAGGTGGAAGTTCAGGTAACTAATCAACTAAGCTACTAAGATTGCCCTAGCACTTACAGGATTCAAAAAGAATTCAAATAGTTAAAAATTTTAGTTAACAATTATTGTTCCCTACCACTTATATAGTCAAGAATTTATGAGAAATATCCAACAACAGCATACCTGTAAAATCTCACAAATGAGGTCTTGGAGAGGTAGAGATCGAGGTTGTGTCGAAAGACCCTCGACTTAGGTGTAGCAAATCCAGGTACAAGAAATATTAAAATAGTGACGAAACTATGACAACTAATCAACCACAGAGAAAGACTAATCAACCAGATAATCGAAACACAATAAACAACAACAATGATAGATATTTGAGGCTAAATCCTAAGTTACCATACTACAGTGCATGACACCACTCCTACCCGGCTAACCTTCTACTCTAATACGCACCCTCCACATCCCCCTATTTAAGGTCATCCTCGATAACGTGAATATGCATCATGTCATGTCTAATTACCACACCCTGATATTTCTTTGGCCTACCTTTACCCATCTCCATACTTACAATATCCAACCTCTCACACCTCTTCACTAGGGCATCTAAACCTTCCTCGTCACATGTACAAACCATCTCAATTTTTACTTTTCTCATTTTATCCACCACTGAAACCACTCTCACCTTATCTCAAATAACCTTATTCCTAATTCTATCACATTTAGTATGTCCATATATTCATCTCAACTTTCTCATTTTTGCGACATGCATCTTCTGTATATGAAAGTTTTTCCCTGTCTAACACTCTGTCCAATATAGCAACGTCGATCTAACCACCATTTTATAAAACTTACTTTCAAGTTTCAGTAGTATCTTTTTATCAACCAGACTCGGAGGCAAGCTTCCACTTCATCCACGTTGCACCAATATTATGAGTGTCACACCCCTTTTTTGCCCGAAGGGATCAAGTCGAAGGGTTTTTTCAATTAAAGTGAAGGTATTGAATAGGGATTAATTTATCACAGAGTCGTCACTTGAAATTGAGTTATGGTGTTCCAAGTCACCTTTTTGAATCCCTAATTAAAAGAAAATGACTCTTTGTTATGGTCTGCGAAAATAAAATACCAGATAAGGAATTATGTTGACCGAAGGGAAGGCGTGAGGCACCCCTCGAGTCCCATGGTTCAAGCACGGTCTCTTTATTGACTTATCTTGACTTAAACTATTTTGGATAAATTGTGTTAAGGCCTAAATTCGCTCATTTTTAATTATACCAAAAATGTCCGTCTATACCTCTTGTATTAAATTGGTGAAAATTATTTTTTAAGGAGGATCTTTGTTGAGGTGCAATGTTGCATCCTCGAATTATTTTAAACATGTCAAAAAGATGCATTTGCCGCATTCTTATTCAAGATAAATATATATTAAACATGCCTAAAACTTATCTAGCATTAAAAGTTTTGATATTTATCTATTCAAAATACTATTTAATCTTAATAATAAACTTGAACAACATTTATTTAAAGCGGTTTCAAAAATAAAATTAATTATTTTATACTTATTTAGTATTTAAGAATCTTGCCTACTCGAAATGTTATCTAAACTAAAATAGTAAACCTGAGTAAAATTTATTTAAGACTATTAATTAATTTAACAAAAAAAAATTAACTATCAAAATTTATTATTATAAAAAATAATACAATAAATAATACAAATAAATATTAAATATTTCCAAGTGAACCAAAATGACAGAAAAAAAAAACATTGACATTCAACACGAATAAAATTATACACTTCAATATTTTAATTTAATACTAAAAATGCACCAACAATTTATTTATAAATAAAATTATAAATTCATACGGAAACAGCCAAACTTGTGAAGCAACAAACATTTTGGTTGTTAAGCAATCACAAGGGTTCTGAAAAATTTATTATCATGCCACCGAAAAAATGAGGAAATGACCAGATCTGCTTATTTTTCGACAGACGGTGACGAGAAAAAAAAGAAAGGCGACGGCGCCGGTGACGGCTCGCCAGCAACGGTAAAGCGGGAGGAAGAAGACGGCGGTGCGACTGTGGGAAAATAGCCAGATCTGGTGTACAAGATGGTTTTCCAGCGCTTTTGCCGGCGACAGAACGGGGAATAGTGGTCGATTGTTTGCTTGCTTTCAGAAGGGATATAGGAAGTTTATTGGTGGAACAGTGATTCCGGAGAGATTTTTTTGGAGAAATGGGATTGCCAAACTAATTTTTTTTTTGTTTTTCTCACTTTATTTTTTATTTCATCTATTTTTTCTTTATCATATATGGGTGTTTGATAGAGTATAAATGAATCAGTGCGTAAACAAAAATTGAAGAATATGTATGAAATTATACAGTGTTTATTTTCATGATTTTTTTTGGTGATGTTAACACACAATAATTAAACATTCAAGACATATGTATAAATACATATATATACGCATTTTGTAGTTTGACCAACAATATGCCATGACAGAAAGTGCTAAATAATACTTAAGATTACTTGAATATTTTTATTCATGTTTTTACATAATGAAGTTTACACAATAAATAATACAAGATTGAATAAAACCTATAGTGAAATAATCCAAGCAATGAACAAAGACACTGATCACCGAAAACTCCAACTTCAAACTCTAAAAATGTTCTCTCTTTTCTTTGATTTTCTTTCCTACTTCACTTGCTTTCTTCCTTTTTTACTGATTTTGATATTTTTATTTTTGTTAGGTTTCGCATGTAGAAAGTACGTTCAATCTCTGGGGGTGGGAGTCCTTATGTAACAGGGTTCTAGGGGAAAAAGTTGGGAGCGATAGTTAGATTAGGGATCAGATAGGGAATTTTAAATTTTGAATTATTTTTATTTTCTTTCCTTTTTTATTAAAATAGAAGATAATAATTATACCAAATAAAAATAATAAATAAATAAAATAATAATAATAATAATATACTAATAATTGATTAATTTTTATATTTAAGAAAATAAAATAAAATTTTATAAATATAATTAAGATAGTACTAAAACTACTAACTTATTTATTTAAAAAGAAACATATTTTTTAAAAATTTTTGTATTATTTTTTTTTTTAAAATGGAATAAAACAAAATAATATCCTAAGATTAATTTTATTTATTTATTTATTTATTTTTTAAGTAAAAATTTTCTAAAAATAAAATATTAATTAAAATAATATCGAATTAAATATAAATATTTAATATCTAAAAATATATATATTACACTCGGGGATGGTCAAAAATCATGTGTCTACTTGTTGCCCCTCTTTGTTTGAAATCAAAGAGTTTTCATACAAAGAAGTTGACAAAGATATGATTTTGGATACTCCGATTATTCAAAAAGAATATAAAAAGAAAAAAGAGCTGTGACCGCGTCCTGATTTTGGACCGCCTACATATCCCGGATTATAAGGAAATAAGGTCACGTGTAATTCAAACGTAAAATGGTGAGAGAACGAGTTAGAGATCGAGTGAGGTTCCATCGAGTTTTCGGTTGACGACTTCTGTATTTACATTAAAATGACTAACAAAAAAATGAAAAATATAAATGAAAATTGTAATCTCTAGAATCTTGATTCTACTCTTCGCGACTTGATTTTGAAAATTCACCCTATTCTTCAGGCTGGCTCCTAACTTGTTATTTCTTCATCCTATTCTTTAGGCGGGCTCCAATTCCGCTTGAATTATCAATACAAGGAAGTACGTCTCAATGCCACTTGAATTACCAAACTAAGGAAGTGCGTCTCCTTACCAATGTCGCTTAAATTACCAAAATAAGGAAGTGTGTTTCCTTATCGATGCTGCTTGAATTACCCAAACAAAGAAATGCGTCTCCTTACAAATACCTCTTGAATTAC
The DNA here is from genome assembly GCF_002878395.1 of Capsicum annuum. NCBI lineage: Eukaryota > Viridiplantae > Streptophyta > Magnoliopsida > Solanales > Solanaceae > Capsicum > Capsicum annuum. The sequence continues at coordinate 35,470,345 of NC_061119.1, read as the reverse complement.
CCAAAACATAGAAATGCATCTCCTAACAAATGTCTCTTGAATTACCCAAACAAGGAAATGTGTCTCCTAACAAATATTGCTTGAATTATCCAATCAAGGAAGTGCGTCTCCTTACAAATGTCGCTTGAATTACCTAAATAAAAAAGTGCATCTCCTTACCAATGCTGGTTAAATTACCCAAATTAGGAAGTACGTCTCCTTACAAATGTTGTTTGAATTTTCCAAACAAAGAAGTGGGTTTCCTTACAAATGTCGCTTGAATTAACAAACAAGGAAATGTGTCTCCCTACAAATGTTTCTTGAATTACCAAACAAGGAAGTGTGTCTCCTTACAAATGTTGCTTGAATTACCAAAAAAGGAAGTGTGTCTCCCCACGAATGTTACTTGAATTATCAAACAAGAAAGTGTGTCTCCTTACAAATGTCGCTTGAATTACCAAACAAGGAAATGTGTCTACCCACAAATGTTACTTGAATTACCAAACAAGGAAGTGGGTCTCCCCACAAATTTTGCTTGAATTACCAAATAAGGAAGTGCGTCTCCTTACAAATTTCGCTTGAATTACCAAAAAAAGAAGTGTGGCTCCCCACGACTGCCGCTTTGAGAAACTACGGCCTTTGATGTTTAGGCTTTGAAATCATTGATTGGAAGGTAACATGTGTTCCTGAATAATTAACTAACTACAAAAAGCATGATCGACTTCACTGAAAACTCGAATAGAAATTTACTTCAACACTCGATTTACAACTCTTTCTTTTCTTCAACTTGTTCTTCAGGCGATCTCCTGGATTTTCTTTTCTGATTTTTCAAAATATGTTCTTGAACTCAAAATATACGATGAAACAGAAAAATAACATCCCATTCTTCAGGAGGGTCCTGGACATAAAATAAATTCCCATTCTTTAGGAGGATCCTTTCCCATTCTTCAGGAGGATCCTGAGCAGAATGTAAAATTCAATAAACACAAATAAAATTTTTTGCCTCAGTTTGTACTAGAAAATTTTGTGAGCATCATCAGATTACAATTTTTGAAAAGTATAAAAAAAAGTGTGAATCAAAGCCTTGCTAAAGAAATGCGTCTCGTTAGAGTAAAACTGATGACCAAAATTAGGAAGTATGTCTCCTAAGAGTTAAATTGAAGGACTCGGCTAGAAAGTGTGTCTTCTAGGAGTGAATGTTCAAGTTAGGAAGTGTTTCACCTAACAAATGAAAACTGACTTATTCAGACTAGGAAGTGCGTCTCCTAGGGGTTGAATTTTTACCATAATTTGATTATCAAACCTGTGCAGCAACATTGTTTCCTGTATCTGTGGAAATGAGGCATTGCAGCCCTTGATATTTATGCTCTGAAATCCTTAATTTGAAGGTAACATGTTTCTTGTTTCATCAAAGAAAACTTGTGATTTCAAAAACATGGTGGCAGGTTTGTGGTTTAGCTTCCGTGGCTATCACTGTTGCCCTCATCACATTTAACCTTGCTTTCAACCATTAGCATCTGTCACCGACTTGCTGCATCGTTGACCCAAACTCAGATTATTAAAAGTGACTCTAAAACAAACACAGTATCTTTTCTTTGCCATGCTCCTCAAATAAACCCTTTAAACCTTGGTATTTTCATGAGTTCTCAGACTCGTCTGTTGACAAAAATTTTCTACATGTTTTATTTCGACTCACAATTATGTCTCTTTCATATGTTGGCTTTTTATCTTGCTTTGTGCAATTGAAGAAACTAGTAGCCAGTTTTGAAATCTTTTCTTACTTGTTATGACATGGACTCGATCAAGGACACAAGAAAAATGACAATAATTTTTATCTAATGACAAAGATACCAAAAAAATTAAAAATAGAAAAATAAAAAGAAAAGGGAAAAACAACAGGTATCTTTTTTTTCAAAACGACAAAAGAAAACTTATTTAGGTGTGGTAACCAAATCCAGCAATCATGACATGTATTTTGAATTAAATAACCTGATCTACCCACATAATCATTACAACTTTTGTCCACTTATTGAGTTTGAAATGAAATCATTCTTGAATATACTCCTTCTAGATCATAATCCTCCTTCGGCTAGTGGCACCTTAATGGGTTTTTACCAACGGCTATCTCATTTTCATTTCTTTCTCAGTTCACTTTTGCCTTATGGTGCCTAAAAGGGTTTTCACCATTAAGACTCTCTCATTTTTACTCATTCATTTCTTCATCTTTTTTTTTTTTTAAATAATCCCCAAATACGAAACATCATGTACTCATAACATGTTTAGCCTTGACATTCTCAAAGATCGATCTGAAGGTCTTTCTTTAGTTGTAACTTAGCTTTTGGAAAGGGTTAGAAAGAAAGGTCGGCATGAGGCTTAAAAATTTATATAAAATTAGGCGAAACATACAACTTTTGGAATCGATTTTTTAAGAAAATAAACTTTTCCCCAATTCATTTCATTCTGGGTAATTTGAATTTTCTTTTGGTTGGACCGAACCCCAGAGTAGGGGTGCCTACGTATCTTGTCATAGAAAGAATTAGGTCAAACGTAGTTCGGGCATCTTGTTCTTTTGCTTGATTTTCTTTCTTTCTTTTCTTTTTTCTTGACTTTTATCTCATTTTCTTCTTCTTCTTCTTCTTCTTCTTCTTCTTCTTCTTTTGAGAAAGAGAGAGAGATATTTTTCCTGACTCCATTTTTCTTGACACTTTTCTAACTTTATTCTTTTTCTTGACACATTTTTTTTGACTTTTTCAAATTCTATTTTGATTCCAAAAGAGGGGTACGAAAGAAAATAACACTAAAGATCAAAAGGGGTAACAAAGGATGACACAACATTTGGGTAGCAGAATGAAATGCCTTCGCCATATCAATCCTTAAAAACACAAGTACATAACATGTAATCTGATAGTAGAACATGAAGGTCATATGCATCTTTTTCAACATTGATCGTGACTAAGCCCATGCACGTGTGTCACTTCTTTTAAACTTGTAAACCATACAGGTCTACTTGTATTATACTTTCCTTAGAACAGATGACTTTTTTTTAGCTAACTTCCTTTTGCTTCTTCTGACAATGAAACTATATATCCTCTGATTGATATCATTACAAAATGCTTGAGTTGAACCTTCTCATTGAAGATCAAGTCATTTTTTATTTGCAAAGTGATTGCCTCAAAATATTCAAGTAAGGATGTAACTAGGTCCCCAAAACATCTCAGCACTTTACTTATTTTTCTTACATTTATTTTTCAACTCTAGGTTCTTGATCGAATGTTTCAGCATTAGATTGGGTTTTAAGATCTGGCTGAAAATTCAACATGCTTATCATATTACCAGAATCACCATAAAAAGAGCTCTTTGAAAAGAAAACACAATATATATTGAGAAATAAAAATAAAAGGGACATATTTTATTGATAGAAAGATAGGAGGGTTTGAACAAAAATGATAAAAAAATTAGATAAGATAGGTCCTAAACTACAACCCTAAAATAATTCGAGTGACGAAAAAGAAAATAAAACAAACTACTAAACCTCTTCCTAGTAGGGAGAGGGGTGACTTGTCAATTGCTCAGCCTGACAACTTAGCCGCTGATTTGCATATCAACATGACTAAAGCTTCCACCACGACCAGACGCATTTCATTAAATAAATAAGTTCTAGGTCCCCATACTTGACTTATTGTTTCCCATATATCGTACAGTACCACATACTGGCGAAGAACTCTGTAGGACGGTTAAGGTGCCAACGTTTTGCACAATAATCAATTTTTCTTGAATTATTTTCTCTATTTCTCTTTTCAAAATACGTCAATCTTTAGCACTGTGAACTTGCATATTAGAATGATAAGCACATCGTATATTAGGATTAAAATGTTTAGAATGTGGGTCGGGAATATACCAAAGGATGGGAGTAATCATGCCCCATTACCTTAATGTCTAGAACAAACTGGTATAGGACTCTCCAATTGGCGTGAAATTATCCTTTGCCTTCCTCCTCATTTCAAACTCTAGCCTTGGATGAAACTTAGATTTAGAGGCTCCTTGGTAAATTTGTGAGTGTCGAGGATGACGCCGAGGGTCCGAGGCACGCCATTGTGGATAGGAAGACGAATAAGGATACACCTGTGCATTGTTCAAAGGATATTGAGGAAGTGGAATGGAATTTCTTATATTTTGGAGAAAGAAACCTTGTTGCATATGATTGTGTGGATATAATATGTAAGCACGGGATTGAAGCTGATAGTATTGGTGGGTTGGACCCCTCAAACTCTGCTTTGGCCCTGGCATGACAATAAATACATCTTCCTTCTTCTTTCCTTTTTTAATTTCCCTTGATCAATTGTAGTATCATCCCAAATGCTTCACAGAATCCTCATGTCCATCATGTTCCTTAAATTTTGATATCTCAAAGCTTTGAAGAAGGTTGACACTTGAAGACATGCCCCAGTTAACACTTGAAGACATGCCCCGGTCTTTAATGTAGGGAATGGAGGAGGAGGATGCCCACTAGCCCAAGATTAATACATTTCCATCATTTGTTGCCTTAGTCTCAAATTCTCTTCCTTTAAACTCTCATTTTCCTGACTCTTTGTTTGATCCATGTGGTCACTCTCTATATCTTTGTTGGACACAATTAAACCTTCTTTAGATTTGGTGTGATGCGGAGGACCAGCCAAAATACTACAAATCATCCACCTTAAACTAACTGTATAAGAAATAACAAAGGCGTCAGAATGCAATATTTTTTCGAAAACTCTTTTTCTTTTATCTTCTTTTTTTAAGAGATCACCGAGCCCCAGAAGGGTTGCCTACGTATCTCACTAAGATGAGAATCAGGTGTGCATAGTTCTCGAAAATTGGAGATACAAAGAAATATACCTTTTTGTTAATAATGAGAAATTTATTTATTTATTAAATAATATATTTTTCATTTCTGAAAACAACTTCCTTTTTTTTAGTTTAAAATGAAAGACAACTATTTTTTAAAAAATCACCGAATCCATTGAGAATTGCCTACGTATCTCAATAAAATAAGAATCAGGTGTGCATAGTTCTTGAAAATTATATCGTACAAAATTTAGCCTCAAGACCCCTAAAGGTTCAGGGCTATTAAGATTTATATTTTTTGTAAAAAACTTAGCCTCATGATCCCTAAAGATTCAGGACTATTAAGATTTATATATATTTTTTATTTTATAAAACTTAGCCTCACGATCCCTAAAGATTCTGGGCTATTAAGATATATATATAAAAATTGAACTTGAGAATAAGAAAAATAATTATGAAAGTAATCATATTTTCAAAACATTCCCCACAAATCTATGAATAATTTTTCAAAAGATAGGGTCATACCCCGAAAAAGGGCTTCCTACGTATCTCAATTAAGAGTGAGAATCAGACCCTTGTAGTTCATGAAGATTGTAAAACTATGTTACTAAAATATTTTCTTTCTTTTTAAAAAAGAACTTTTCTTTGAAAAATGATTCACTAAATGTGAGAGTGATTTAATCTCTTGTATTTTAAAGTTTCCTAAAGCCGGTCAACAAACAAATAACCCTCCAAGCAAATGTCAAAGAGCACGTAGAATGCACATGTTGGTCTTTATAAAGTAGGTCAACTGTCCTAGACAGACCCGGCCCCTGTGCCGAGTCCCGATAAGCCAAATGCATATGATGCAAATAAAGAGGCACCTAATAGGGATAGCCAGATTTTGAGTTTTTAGTTCTTCTAAGTTTAAACCTAATAGGGATAGGTGTCTAGACTGGCTTACCCGAGCGGACACTCAAGCTGGGGAGGGACAACTTGGTCGGTAGCAGGGCAACACCCCTTCATTGTCGATCCGAACCCCACCTAACATGTGTGACTATAATCCTTCACCAAGTGCCTTGAGACTCCGGCTATCACAAAACAAAGTTAGGATGCATGCGCTGCATTCCTTCTATCCTATTTCAGAGACTCAGAGGGGGTACACAAAACAAGACAGTATAAAATACAGTTCAATCACTATTAAAGCAGTAAATAAGCGACAAGTAGCACAAAAGGCTGATAAATACAATATCAACAAAAATTAAAGCAACTATAAGTCAATATAAAAAGCTCAAATTCTTATTAATCCCCAACAGAGTCGCCAGAGATGTCACACCCCTTTTTCACTCGGAGGTCGAGTCGAAGGGTTTTTCCAATTAAAGTGACGGTATTGAATAGGGATTAACTTATCACAGATTCGCCACTTGGAATTGAGTTATGGTGTTTCAAGTCACCTTTTTGAATCCCTAATAAAAAAAATGACTCTTTGTTATGGTCTGCAAAAATAGAAAACCGGGTAAGAAATTCTGTTGATCGAGGGAAAGGTGTGAGACACCCCTCGAATCTCGTGGTTCAAGCACGATCACTTTATTGACTTATATTGACTTAAACTATTTTGGATAAATTGTGTTAAGGCCTAAATTCGCTCATTTTTAATTATACCAAAAATGTCCGTCTATACCTCTTGTATTAAGTTGGTGAAAATTAATTTTTAAGGAGGATCTTTGTTGAGGTGCAATGTTGCATCCTCAAATTATTTTAAACGTCTCAGAAAGATGCATTCGCCGCATTCTTATTCAAGATAAATATATATTAAACATGCCTAAAACTTATCTAGCATTAAAAGTTTTGATATTTATCTATTCAAAATACTATTTAATCTTAATAATAAACTTGAAAAATATTTATTTAAAGCGGTTTCAAAAATAAAATTAATTATTTTATACTTATTTAGTATTTAAGAATCTTGCAAAGTCGAAAAGTTATCTATACTAAAATAGTAAACTTGAGTAAATTTATTTAAGACTATTAATTAATTTAACAAAAAAAAAAAATTAACTATCAAAATTTATTGCTATAAAAAATAAAAATAATACAGTAAATAATACAAATAAATATTACATATTTCCAAGTGAACCAAAATGACAAAAAAAAAACATTGACATTCAACACGAATAAAATTATACACTTTAACATTTTAATTTAATATTAAAAAATGCACCAACAATTTATTTATAAATAAAATTATAAATTCATATGGAAATAACCAAACTTGTGAAGCAACAAGCATTTTGGTTGTCAAGCAATCACGAGGGCTGTGGAAAATTTATTATTATGCCTCTGGAAAAATGAGGAAATGACCAGATCTGCTTATTTTCCGACGGATAGTGACGGAAAAGAAGAAAGGTAACGACACCAGTGAGGGCTCGCCAGCGACGGGAAAGGGGGAGGAAGACGACGACGGCGCGACTGTGGAAAAATTCCATCCAGATCTGGTGTACAAGCCAATTTTCCGACACTTTTGCCGGTGATAGGATGAAGAATAGTGGTCGATTGTTTGCTTGCTTTCAGATGGGATATAAGAAGTTTATTGGTGGAACAGTGATTCCGGCAAGATTTCGCTGGAGAAATGGGGTTGTCAAACTGATTTTTTTCTATTTTTCTCACTTTATTTTTTATTTCATCTACTTTTTCTTTACCATATATGGGTGTTTGATATAGTATAAATGAATCAGTGCGTAAACAAAAATTGAAGAATATGTATGAAATTGCACAATATTTATTTTCATGATTTTTTTTTGGTGATGTTAACACACAATAATTAAACATTCAACAAAAATGTATAAATACATATACGCATTTTGTAGTTTGACCAACAATATGCCATGACAGAAAGTGCTAAATAATACTTAAGATTACTTCAATGTTTTTATTCATGTTTTTACATAATGAAGTTTACACAATAAATAATACAGGATTGAATAAAACCTGTAGTGAAATAATCCAAGAAATGAACAAAGACACTGATCATCGGAAACTCCAACTTCAAACTCTAAAAATGTTCTCTCTTTTCTTTGGTTTTCTTTCCTACTTCACTTGCTTTCTTCCTTTTTTACTGGTTTGATATTTTTCTTTTTGTCTGGTTTCTCATGTGGAAAGTACGTTCAATCTTTGGGGGTGAGAGTCCTTATGTAATAGGGTTCTTGAGCGAAAAGTTGGGAGGAATAGTTAGATTAGGGATCAGATAGGGAATTTTAAATTTTGAATTATTTTTCTTTTTTCTTTTCTTTTTTTAAATAGAAGACAATAATTATACCAAATAAAAATAATAAATAAATAAATAAAATAGTAATAATCATAATAATAATAAATCCAAGATAGTTCAAACATTCGCTCTTGAAGATAGACTGTGTGTCCAGACGAACTTCTACTTCTTCTTCATGCACCCTCTCACTAAACTTACACTCCCAATACTTTATTTTGGTCATGCTTAACTTAAATTCTTTAGCTTTAAGAATTTTTTTGCACACCTCCAACCTATCATTCACGTCGCTATGATTAACTTAAATTCTTTAGCTTTAAGAATTTGTTTGCACACCTCCAACCTATCATTCACGTTGCTATGTATCTCATCAATCAATACTATGTCATCTGCAAGTAACATACACCAAGATATTTCATCTTGAATGTTCTTCATCAATACATTCATCACCACGGTAAAGAGAAAACTTGTAAGAGTTGACCCCCGGTGCAATCCCATTTTCATAGGGGAATGCTCCGAGTCTTCTCCTACCATCTTAATCTGCATCTTAGCTCCATCATATATATCCTTTATCACCACAATATAAGCCATCGGTTATAACATCATCCAAATTTTAGGTATTTTATTTTTGGACTTTTCGTACTTGAAATATCAATTTTTGACTCAAATTATGTTTGGAGATGTTAAAGGGGTAACCCAAAAGAGTTTTGAAATTTTCGGATGGGTTCGGGGTAGTTTTGGGTCATGGAGGCAGTAAGCCTCTGCGATAACCCCGTGTCATGGAGGCTAGTATCCGTGATAGCCTCAGTGTCACGGAGGTTGAATGTCCACGATAGGGTCCGCGGCACAAAGGATATCCTTCGTGATGAGGTCCTTGCCATGGACCTTTTCAAATTTTAGTTGTTTTAATTTATTTTAATTGGGCTGAAGGGGAATAAGGTTTTTTCACTTATAGATGACCTTTAAACATTACATAATCATATTCCCATAAGTTTTCACAATACAACACCAACTATTTTACACTCAAACTAATAACCTCAAGAAAGCATAAGAATTTCAACTTACGTTTATCATTCGGGTTTCAAATTCCCAATTGCTCACAAATCTTTGTATGTCTAAGGCATGTAACTTTTTCCCTACACTTATACTTTTCTTAATGGCATGAATTGATTATAAATGAATGATTTTGATGTGGGTTTTGGCATAGTTGAGGGCTTTTAACATGATTGGTATTAAATTTAATTTTTCATGGTTTATGTTGCAATATTCATATTTTATAATCTATTTTAAACATTATGGGGTGCATGAAAATGGTGAATAAACTGAGGGGTCATGTTTAAACCCAAATTTGATGATTTTGCCTTAATTTATAGTTTGAAAACGTTGTGCCCTCAACCAATTTGTGAAATTGACAATGATTATGATTTTGTCACATGGTTAGGCTTGTCCACTCGAACTAATGCATTGGTATAAAAGGTTAATGAAACATGGTTTGATCTTATTGAACTTGGGGTATTTGGATCCCCTATGTGAATGTCAATTGATTTAATGGGTTAGAATCCCAAATGGTTAAGAGTTGACATGGCATAATAATGAACTTGCAAGTGATGTTAGTTTGACGATACCAATGGGATGCCTTATGCATAATTGGTTCGGTTAATGGGAATGTGTGTTAAATAATTTAATTGGTCTTAGAAGAGGTTCTGTAGCTAACCGTGGAAGGTGGAGGTCCCCAGGTGGACCAACACTGGAAACCGCGCTAATCGGTGTGGGGATTGATATGGCTTAAGGGATCGAATCCCCTTGCTAAGACCAGGTGGTTTAAATCCACCTTATTGTTATTATTACGTGATTGAAAGATTCGAGTCTTCCATATCATATTACATGATCGGGTTCTTAAGTCACCTTAGTATATGTTAGGAGGTTCGAGTCCCCCGTGCGTATATATATAATCGTTCTCCAATTTGAGTGGCTACACGCATTTGGCCTAACCAGAAGGTGAGATCTGGTACCTATCTAGCCCATGGGTACTATTATATGACGGTTATGCTGCACAGTCTAGGTTAATATTTTTAAACACCCATGTTATGCCTTATTCCTTACCCCGACATGTGATATATCTATATATATGTATTTTCATTTGATGATGTGCATGAGTTTTAACTAGTTTTGTATTATTACCCATATCATTATTTGTTCCCTTATCCGTGAGTTATATGCTAGAGCTCCAATCGTTAATTATCTTCAAACGTTGCATCCCTACATGATGCAGAAATTGGCCATACTTCTACTCCTACTGCACAGTGATCAAGGGTTCGTGTTTGGTTCATGAGTTGACTTAAAGTTGCGAGCTTTCATCCTTCTGAAGACTTCATTTCATATTTAGTTTCTTGTGCCATAGACTTTATTTCACATTTGTTTTGGCTATTGTCGGGGGTTTGTCCCGATACTTTATTAGTACTCAGTTTTATTAGAGGATTTATAGATACTATGGACTTGGGTATGGTTGATGACTTTTGGATATTGATCCAATAGAGACTCTTCTTGTATTTCTTATTATATTTTATCTTTTATTGGTATTCATCCATTGCTAGGTGTTATATATTGTATTGGAATAAGCTCAAGGGGTGGTCTCCAATCTTTGGTGGACTTGAGATGCCAGTCACGGCCATGCCCTGGTTTGGGTCATGACAAAGT